>NW_015386775.1:419195-491583 GCF_001527695.2 Protobothrops mucrosquamatus | reverse complement strand
AGAGAGAGAGAGAGAGAGAGAGAGAGAGAGAGAGAGAGAGAGAGAATACTGTGCAAATTGCTCTAATGTCTTATTTGAATGAAGTGCATTTATTTTTTTACCAATATTTGAAATATAAGTCAAGTATTGAAAGATCTTTATTGTGTCCTTTGTGCAAAGAAAGTAGGATTTGCGTTCTTACTGTGTTCTTATACATGGGGAACAGAGGTAGGCCAAATGAATATTTGAGTAGTTGTTCAAATATGTTTGAAAAACATCCCAAAAGCTTTCAAAAGAACTTAGTTAAGGCTCGGTAATATGGTAGGTACAGTGGTGAGATTCAGCCGGTTCGCACCAGTTCGGTAGAACTGGTAGCTAATTTTTTGTTGCCCAGGCCTAGAATGGACTTCCAGAAGCAGCATCCACACAGAGAACCAGTTGTTCACATATTTGAATCCCACCACTGGGTGAATATGTACTTTTCATGTGGTGAAGGTCCTAGGAATTTACAACTAGATTACTCATTGGAAGAGGATCTTTGGATATTTATCTCTTTTTTTCTAGTAAGAGATATTCAATTAAGAAAAAAAAATTGAAATATTCTTATTTAATTCATACAGTAAATGTAGATACTAATGAGATAAAATACCAAAGCCCTAAGTTATCTTACAGCAGAGATAAAGATTCTAAAAAACTGAAAAAAATGAAAAAGAAAAAAATGCTGTTGCTTTATAATATACTGTAAATGACTGGAAATAATTCCATCGCTTAATCTTAAGAACATTATTATAGAACATTTGATTGTAATAGGGCTGTGTATATAAAAAAGAAAATTATTGTAATTTAAAATTATGTGGAGGCTTGTAGATCACTTGCATTTACTGTAGAGTCGGTTTTATAAAAATTACTATTTTTAACATTAATAAAATCACTTGTTTTTTAGTAACTGCATGCAAAAGAATATGCTTTTTTACAAACTGATTCAATTTTTATTAAAGTAGTTTTAATACATGCTGATATTTTATTTATTTAAAGTATACAATTACAACCCAAGTAAAATAGATCTTTTTATAACTTGCATGAAGTCAGAATGGCACTAAGCTATATATCCAGTGACACATAATAATAATACCAGTTAAGCATGTTTACTGTGGACACTATGCTGAACAATAAATACACAATGCCATTCTAAAACATCATGGTCATGTTACTACCGGTATGTACCATGTCCTTAATATAATCCTGCCTTTTTTGTTTTAATCATGTTCTTAAAGTTTTGAAAACAATTTAAAATGCTGTAGTAATTGCTGATAGGCAAGATGATTCTGAATAATTAAATAAGGAAGCTGTACCAACCCTTTTAAGTATATTAAACTTCCTCCACAGACAGTTTAAGGGAAACAGAATATTTTATCTCAGCAAGCAATACATTGGAAATTGCTGATAATTACACAACATTGTATCATTCAAAAGATATCCATGTTTCATGAATATAAGAAAGAATTTTAGCATTTAAAATTCCCAGTAATAAATGTATGCTTTTCTAGAATATATTTAAAAGATTATACATATGATAGAATGGTACATTGTGATTAAATAGGAATACAATGCTAGCAATAGCTTTGTAGCAGTCTTGCATATTTTAAAATTCATAGTCTTTAAAAAGGCTATTTAGCACGGTATGTGAGTGTACATATACCAATTTATTTGCTTTGGACTTATTTAATTATAACTCTTTTAATTATTGTGTTATACACAGTGGGACTAATTAACACTTGTAATTCAATTAATTTTGAATCTGATGAACTAGAAAAGAAAATTTAACATGGGAGCTGATGATGCAAAAGCTTTAGTGTGTTTGAAGGCACAGAATGATCTGTACGTAAGCAGAGTTGGGTCAATCTGTTAACTCAGTTAAATAGCATGAGAAAATGGAATCACAATATACAGATTACAAAAACACAGTCTGCTATCTTCTTAATTAGAGACAATGACATTAACAAAAGACTTCCAATCAAATTCAGTGTCAGCATCATTTGTATGGACAGACAATGTCGATTAGAAGCAAACTTGGGGAGATTTGATGCTAATCAGTGTCAAATCTGCCAGCCTAATCAAGGATGCACCAGTTGTGAAGTATGTCAAGCAATGTTGGTAAATCACTGATACCCATCAACTTAAATATATATCAGTTTCATTAATTGGCAACTACAAGACAAGTGTCGAATGCTCAGGATTGCAAGGATTCTGATACAATCCACCACACTGTGGTTAACTATATGATTCATGTAATAAGAAAAAGGTGCCTGCAGGCTATTGTTCCTAGCATGGATTAAAATTTGCATATTGCCTCTCCTTATGTCAAAACATCTGGTGTCTGCAAATGCTAACATTTCGTTAAAAAGTTTCATGAGCAAGGAAAAGTAGCCTGGAAATATTGCATGTGACTCATTCAAGCATTATAATTGAATAAGAGGCAGGGCTAGGGAGAGAAAGACTGATGGAAAACAACTGTATAGGGAGAATTATGGGAGGGTATATATTGTAAAGAGACAGGAACAATGTTCATATTGTACAAGCATTGCTTTTTTCTTCCAGGTGTCATTAAAAATGACAATTATTCTGACTGAAGTTAGATGTGATGCTAGAATGTCACCATTAAGATAATATTAATCTATTAATTATTATATGGAAAGGAGATAAGGAGAATGCTTTATCTAGCTGACATTCTTAATACTCTCTTATATTATTTTTGGTACTATTGCATATCTTTCTAAACATGCATGTATCCATATATTGTGAGATGAAGTAAAATGAGCGAGCATAGTTTAAACATTCTTTTTAGTAATTTGTGTGGTTCCAAGATTGTACTAGGTATTAGAAGTATGCTTATGTTTGCAGATGTGGTATATAGCCAGCCTTTTCTGAAAGGTCAGGTATCATTAGGACTTGGAAGGAGGAACTGTTTGAAAACTGTTTGAAAATTCAGGGGATATAACTAGATCGAGAAATTCAAAAAAATATCCTAGAAGAAGACAATAGCAAATCACTTCCATGGTTTTTCCAAGAAAACTGCTTGGATGAATTTTGCTGAGACTGATTCAATATTATCTGTGATATTTGTATCTTACAAAGAAGTGCACAAAGGTGCACTGAGAACTCTGCTTTTTTTTGAATGTCTTAATGATAAATATCATACAGATTTTACAGCCACAGGAAGTCAAGAAATTCCTATCTCTGTCAATGAGGCTGTAAAATATTCTATTGTATAGCTCATATTTACTAACCTGCAGACTCTTTTAAAAAGCAGTGCTGACATGCATTTTATATTTCATATTCAATACACCATGCTTGTTTATATATTTGTAAGTAACCCTAATCAGCTGCAATAGGCCATGAAGAAAGAAAAGCAGAAATAGACGATAATCCCTAACTTATATACTCAAGATGATGTCCCTCAATCATTCATTTTGAGCCAAACATAGATTGGAATAGTACTGTATGGTTTTAGCTCCTTGTGAAATGCAATAAAAGAAAGGGGAAAGCATATCTTTTGGAGAATTGCGTCCCAAGCTATCTGGGCTTATCAGAGAAGGCATCCATCTACTTCTTCAGGCTTGGGAGATATTTTAGCTGGCCATCTCTAAATAGGCAAGGCAGTGCCTGATGAAACCTAATTCTGTGCCATTAAAGGCTTTAAAAGCAATAATCAGTACTTGAACTGAACTGAGAAACCCACTGGGATCCATTGAGCGACCTAAGAATTGCTACTGATGCAGTTGTCCCACCAGCCACTCTGGCCATTGCATTCTGGACCAACTTCATCTTCTTAATTGTCTCCTGAAGAAAATCAGTGGGGACTTGGCAATCCTACAGTAGTAAGTTTTGAGTCAATATACGTGAAAGTTGTGTAGCCAGAACCACATACAAGTATCTTTGATTGGGTTAGATCTAAGTTCTGAAAAAAGTCATATTTCCTATCTGTACATACATTCCTTCTTGATCTTGTTTTGCATATGTACAGGGCAGAGTTTGCAGGTATAGTCCTTTTTTTCAATGTTGTATTTTGGATAGGCTTAAATTAACCAGCTTGCTCCATTCTTGTGACCAATTTTCTTTGGAAATCAGAAAATCAGTTGCTACTCAGAATGAAACGGGTGCCATATAATTAATTAATTAATAAATAAATAAATAAATAAATAAATAAATAAATAAATAAATGTAGTGGGAGAAAGCATAATGTCTCTATATCTTCCTTAAAATTAGTAATGAAAATTAACATTTCCATCAAAGTAGAAATCAAAGATATAATAAAATTCATTCATGTTAGGATAGGTTCCTAACTTTCCTAACTTAATTTTTGTTTGTATCACTTGTAAAAGAGTCTGCATTCTTTGATGCCTTTTAATATACCACTTCTAAATGTAAGTATTTGTCAAGATACAATAGTTAAACAAATGGAAAATATCCATTTAGTTCTGATAGGGATTCATATGTAGGATATATGGCTAATTTATAATAGAGGCACAGATTTTTGTTTAATAAATTTATGTTTGATAGCACACTGTAATTCTTTCATTTTATTCATTGTTTACTTTCTAGAAACTTTTGTATATATGTAATGAAAATGCATTAGTCTTGCAGCTCCCCAGCTAATTAACTAGTCCTTCTGTAGCAGACATGTCAAACTCGCGACGTCACGTGAAATCGCACAACGTATCGGGATGGTTTTGCCATTGCTGGCAATAAGGTGGGTGCAGGTTCCGGATGATGCATCTGAGCAGGCAGTTTGACACCCCTGTTCTGTAGCATCTGATTTTGGTTTGAAGCACCTGGTATACAGGAAATCAACTGGTGAAAATATCTTTGTGCGTGAGTCAGAAAATTCCATGCAGTTCTCCACACTTCCGAAACAGTAGGACTTCTCTACTTTATCTGATATGACAGGGGTCCCCAACCCCTGGTCTGTAGACTGGTACTGATCCACAGCATGCCAGAAACCGGTCCGCACAAACCAATGAATCCCCATCTGCAGGATGCAAGCAACATGGAAACCTATACCCCTCCGGTCCATGGAAAAACCTATCTCCATGGAACCGGTCCCTGGTGCCCGAAAGATTGGGGACCTCTGTGATATGACAATCTGTAAACATGCTTATTTTTTTTTAAAAAAAATAAATGTTCTAATTATTCAGAATTGCTAATTAATCAGGTTTTTAAAAATCCTAATATTGAAATACATATGCAATAGAACAAAAATAAAAATTGTTCGAGTTAATATTAATTACAAACAACTATTTCTTTCTAGATTTTCTATACTTCCTAATAAACAAAATCCTACCATTCTGCCCCCTTCCAGATCAGCTGATTTAGAATAGAATAGAGATGGAAGGGATCTTGGAGGTCTTCTAGTCCAGCCCCTTGCTCAAGCAGGAGCTGGACCGTCTCAGGCAGGTGAATGTCTAGTGTCTTCTTAAAAACTCCAGTGATGGAGCACCCACAATTTCTGAAGGCAAGCTGTTCCACTGGTTGATTGTCCTCACTGTCAGGAAGTTTCTCCTTAATTCCAGGTTGCTTCTTTCTTTGATCAGTTTCCTACCATTGTTTCTCGTCCTTCCCTCTGGTGCTCTGGTGAACAACCTGGCCCCCTCTGCCTTGTGGCAGCCCCTTAGATACTGGAACACTGTTATCATGTCTTCCCTATTTCTTCTTTTCTTTGGATTACCCAAACCCAAGTCCCGTAGCTGTTCATATGTTTTAGTCTCCAGGCCGTTGATCATCTTAATTGCTCTTCTCTGATTTTTTTCCATTCTCAACATCTTTTTTGTGATATGGTGACCAAAATTGGCTGCAGTATTCCAGGTGTGGTCTTACTAGGGTTTTATAAAGCAGTAATAATATTTCGTGTGATCTTGATTCTATGCCTCTGTTTATACAACGCAGGATTGTATTAGCTTTTTTGGCTGCTGCTACACACTGTTGGCTCATAGTCAGGTGATCATCCACTAGGACTCCAAGATCCCTCTTACAATTACTATTTTTAAGCCAGGTCTTGCCCAATCTGTATTGGTAAATGTAAGACTTTGCTTTTCTCCACAATGAAACTCATTTTGTTGGATAGGGCCCATTGTTCAAGTTTGTCAAGATCTTTTGGGATCCTGAGTTTGTCTTCTGGGGTGTTGGCTACTCCTGTCAGTTTGGTGTCATCTGCAAATCTGATGAGTTCCCATTCAATTCCCTCATCTAAGTCATTGATGAAGATATTGAAGAATACTGGGCCTAAAACAGAACCTTGTGGTACCCCACTGCTTACCTCTCTCCATGTGGATGTAGTGCCATTGAGAACTACTCATTGAATAACGTTTGTTAGCCAGCTACAGATCCATCTGGTGGTGATGTTGTCTATTCCACCTTTTTCTAGCTTACCAAGGAGTAGGTTGTGGTCTACCTTGTCAAATGCCTTATTGAAATCTAAGTATACTACATCCACTGTGTTTCACTGGTCTACTAGTTTAGTCACTTTATCGAAGAATGAGATGATATTGGTTTGGCATGATCTGTTTTTAACAAACCCGTGCTGGCTACTAGTTATGACTTTGTTTGCTTCTAGTTGTTTGCAGATCTGTTTTTTGATTATCTTTTCTAGGATCTTCCCAGGTATTGATGTTAAACTGATTGGTCTGTAGTTTCCTGGGTCTGTTTTTTTCCCCTTTCTTGAAGATGGGGACCACATCAGCCCCTTTCCAATCCTCAGGTACTTCCCCGGTGCTCCAGGATTCATGAAAGATGTGGTGCAATTGTTCTGAGATAACATCTGCCAGCTCCTTCAGAACTCTGGGATGTAATCTGTCAGGTCTGAGTGATTTATATTCATCAAGTTTGGATAGGTATTCCCTTACCATTTTCTTGCTTATTTTAATTTTTGATTCTAGTATGTCTTTTGCAGTGGGTTTTTTTTTTGGTGTGTTGGGCTATAGTTTCTTTTTGTGTGAAGACTGATGCAAAGTATGAGTTAAGCAGCTCTGCTTTCTCCCTGTTGCCTGTACTTTCCTGGCCATCTTCTCTCTTTAGTGGGCCTCCAGTTTTCTTGTTTTTTTTCTTGTTGTTAATATGTTGGAAGAAACGTTTTTTATTATCCTTTATTTCTGTTGCAAGTCTTTGTTCGTTCTGAGCCTTTGCTTTCCTGACTTCGTCTTTGCATGTTCTGGCTGTCTGCTGATAATCAGCCTTAGTTATATGTCCCTCTTTCCATTTTTTTGTATTTGTTCTTTTTGTCTTTTAGTTTGTTAGAAAGATCTTTGTGCAGCCATGCTGGTTTTTTCTTGGATTTCTTGTTTTTCTTTCTCAGTGGTATTGTGTTGGTCTAGACTTTTGTTATCACATTTTTCAGGGTTTCCCATGCTTCTTGGGTTGTTTTCCCCTTTAGGATTTTCATCCATAGGATTTTTGCTAGGTTCTTTCTGAGTTTGTTAAAGTCAGCTCTTTTGAAGTTTAGGACATTGGTTGGATTGTTTCCTATTGCTAGTGTTTTCATTATATTAAATTCTAGTATGACATGGTCACTTTCGCCCAAGGTTTCGGTAATTTCGATTCCCTCTATCACTTCTTCTCTGTTTGTAAGGATTAAGTCCAGTATAGCTTTATGTGTAGTTCCCTCCTCCACCTTTTGGGTGACAAAGTTGTCGGCTAGGTTGGTTAGGAATCTGTTTGATCTCCCACTCGCAGTAGAGTTTGTCTCCCAGTTGATATCTGGATAGTTGAAGTCTCCCATTACATTGGTATGCTTCCTACATACATTTGTTAGCTGGTTGGCAAAGAGTTAATCTATTTCTTCTGATTGGTTGGGTGGCCCATAATATACACCTATGGCAATGTCACTTTTTTTCTTTTATATTGACCCATATACATTCCGAAGAGATTTTATCTTTGATCATGTGCATTTCTATAGATATGTAGTGTTCTCTTACATATAGTGCAACTCCCCCTCCTCTTTTTGTAGACCTGTTTCTTTTGAACACTTTGTATCCATCCATCAATCCATTCGATTCATGGGTTTCATCCCACCAGGTTTCTGTAATGCCAACTATGTCATACTCTCCCTCGTGTACAATTGCTTCTAGTTTGCCCTGTTTGTTCCCCAAGCTTTGAGTGTTTGTATATAAGTATTTAAGACTTTTATGCCTGCCCATGGGAGTGTTTCCTGTATTTCCTGGTTGTTGTTTGAGTTTTTCTTTTTTTTATCACTGCCTACCTCATTGTTTGATTTGTTTTCTTGGGATTTGTGATTGGTTTTGGGTTCTAGTTTTAGTTTAAAGCCCTCCTGATAAGTTGGGCCAAGTACATTTTTGCCTGTTTTTGTGAGGTGTAGCCCAGCGCTTGCCAAGAGTCCTTTGTATAGGAAATGCAGTCCATGATCCAGGAAACCAAAGTTTTCTTGGCGACACCAACCCTTTAGCCAATGGTTTATTTCTAGAATTCTTTTTTCCTCAATGGGTGTTGGCCTTTCATTGGGAATACTGATGAGAACACTACTTGTGCTCCTAGCTTCTTGACTTTATTGCCTAGTTGTTTGTAATCCCTCACTATTGTACGCAAGTTGTTTGTTGTGTATTCATCCCAATGTGGAGGATGAAATCTTTACATTTTTTTTAAAAAAGATCAGCTGTTAGAAAAACCCTGCACTTTCATACCAACATAAAACAACCACAACAAAAAGAATGATGAATCGTCTAGTCTCCACCCCATTCTATAATGTAGATAGTAAATGAAGCTTGAAAATGGAGAACTGTAGTTTGAAGGAAATCTGTAGTCAACATTTGCTTGAGCTTAAATATGGATCTACACAGGATCCAGCACCTTAATAAAAATGTTTTAAATTGTCTAAGAATTGGTATTTTTTCAAGAACTCAGACAGAAGGGCTAGAATTGTGTGCATGGCCGCATTTTTACTCAGGTTCAGTGTTATCAGCCTATTATCTAACCCATGTTGTTTGAAGCTATAACAATTCATGACTTAATTGTGCCTGCTCAACTTTTGACAAGTATAGAAGATCAGTGTCCATACACGTGTGGATACATTGTCAGACAATTTGCAGCCTTAAATAAAAAATCAAGATGGATTCTCTCCTATTTACTTTGCAAATTAGGGAACAGCTGAACTTTCCCCAAAGATTCTTACCTAATAGGATTGCAGCTCTAGATACTAAGACATTTTCCAAATACAATTATATAATTTTAACAATTATCAAAATTATTTTAGATTCAGAATGTGAATAGAGAACCATGAAATAACGGGTTTTTTTAAGTATGGCATCTTATAATTATGTCATATGCACAACTGAGTAGAGACAATATTTTTACTAATTATGATTCATTAACAGATTCAGTTAATAACATACATTTTATTCTTGAAAAGCATACTACAAGACTTGTTGCTGAACACTAAAATGAGACTGGGAAAATGTCATCATCTGAATTCTAAATCCAAAATTTATCTGAAAGTTATTTTTGATGGTATGCTAATAACAATTCTACTTGAAAAAATCTAGGACTTTTCTAAACAAGTTTTCACTTATGCATTACTAGAGTTTTTCTCACACAAACCCTTGTTGACTTTTTCTTCTCTCTTTCTTCTCTGTTTTGCCAGGTTTAATTTTAATGGTGTCATGTTTCCTTACAGTAAAATAAATAAGATTTTTATCAGTGAAAATGAGTCATTCTGATATGGAAACTGAAAACATCCCAATGGCTTTTTGATGTCTCCTTCATTTAATATTTACCTGCAGGCATATGTGAATTTCTTCCATTGAAATGATATCTAGATACAATTTATGGAATGACACTAATGTGGGCATTGCATCTTAAACTGACAAAATCCAGATATTCTCTTAACATTACGCTAAGGAATTTTAAATTGACTCTGTTAAAGCCAAGGTTATTTGCCTTGGGGATGCCTAATGGAAGGAGCATTATAGCACTGTCCACAAATAGGTATCTTGAGAGATCCAAGGCCATGGTGCTTCATTGACAGTTAATAGTTTGCACTATTGCTGTAGCATAGTGATCTGCGAGGTCAAGGGTCATACCTTTCCCTTAATATTTAAATAAAGATACTTGACTAGAGCAGAAAACAGCTTATTGCCAGTTATAGCTCCTGCTCAATTTCCAAGAACCTTTACAAAGTCATGCTAATTCCTGGCCTCTTTAGAATGCACGATAACCTTTCATAAACCTATCTTTTCCAGATGTCCTTGGAAATGACAGTTATAAAACTACAAATGATTTTTAATGCAAAAAATGGAATGGCAGACTTAGAGATTACTTCTCTATGTACTGAAGACTGTAACTAAGCAAGGTTCAAAATGCATTAATGAGAAGCTGATAAAACAATTTATGACTGTCTTAAATATGTTTAAGAGCTACTGTTGTGAAGAGAAGGGAGAAGCTTTGAACTGTTCTTATAAAATTAGGAAGCAACCTTAGGATCCTGCAGCAGAATTGCTGTGAATCCTACTAAACAGTTATACACAAGTAGAAAGCTATCTCTTCTCGCCAAGAATTTAAACTGGATTATCTCTTCAGATTCTTTTTTTGTTTCTGTACATACTGAAACTGATATTCATGCATATGTTTCCCAGCATCTACCATTTTCAAATTGAAAAAAGGTCTTTTTGGGCATACTGTTACCACATATATAAGGTTTTGGATGCAACAAGGAAAAGTTAATTCAGACTTTACTTGCAAATACAGTAATAGATAAATTCCACTGATCCCAAAGCAGTCCAAATAATTGATGTTATTTGATGTACACTTATATAATTCTATAATTTATGACATTGTCATTTGCATAATTGACAAAAATATAATTAGATCAGTTATATAACTATACAAATTACTTTGTACAAATGAGGTTAAATCTGTCAAATACATGAATTCAGATTTAGGGAACATTTCATTTTATTAGATACCTCTTTCCTCAAATTGAGGTTCTATTGTGTAACATGTTTGTCCAAATTTTCGAGTTGTGCTTTATAAAATATATATAAAAAAACCTTGAAACCCAAAGTGATAAACTATGGACTAGGGGTGACATGATAGCAGTGTTCCAATATCTAAGGGGCTGCCACAAAGAAGAGAGGAAACCACCTGAAGGCAGGACAAGAAGCAATGGATGAAAATAAGGAGAGAAGTATACTACAGTTAGAACAATTAATCAGTGGAATGACTTGCCTCCAGAAGTTGTGGGTACTCTATCACTGGAGGTTTTAAGTAGAAATTGGACAACCATTTGTCTGAAATGGTATAGGGTTTCCTGCTTGAACAAGTGGTTGGATTAGAAAACTTCCAAGGTCCCTTCCAACTCTGATATTCTGTTAAAAGAGGAGACTTCATATAAAAAGGGAAAATTTTCTAGGCATAAGTATTTTATATTTTTTGCCATATTTTGGCTCTGAAAATTAGTGGTTCCACCTAAAAATTATGGTGAATCCCTTTTTTGTCCATCTCATGAGTAAGTAATACAACTAGGGAAGAGTACTAGCTGAATGGTAGCATGGGATCTTTTTATATAAAATAGGTCAGGTTTCTTTATTTAGGAGCAAGGGCTGTAGGTTTTCTGTGCAAATTTCTTATTTGCTACTCAAAATGCATAGTATTTAATGAGCAGTGGTCTGTTTTTGTGTAAAGAAAACTTTTGTGTGTCATGGTAGAATTAACACCATCTACTAGAAGCTTTACATTAGAGCAACAAGCTCTAAACAAAAGAAACCCAAAGTGCTATTTCGTCTTGAAAATTCTTGCCCATTCAACTAAATCAGCAATACAAGCTTTTGTTACATTATCTTTTGAAATAAAAATAAGGGGAATCTGGAAGATTTGTTATCTGGAAAATTTGATGTTTTTGTCAAAATGATGAAAGTAGCATCATACCATGTACTTCATCCCTTTTAAAGCTGTGTATTATGTCATGATGCCCATACAAAAAATGCCCCAAACTTACATCAAGATGTGCAAACTCATTTGTGAATGTGGTCCAGCCTTTTGTTATTCTTTGACTGTCATTTGAATACAATCGGTATTGGAAGGCCTTCAGTGAAAACTGAGTTTGCTGCAATGGCCTACCAAGGTAGAAGTGGTCTGCTTCAAGTGCAGGCATCAGACTTACATTGTCTGTAAGTCTAACAAATTAAAAGTGACCTTTTGAGGGCCCTTTAATGACCTGGGGACAAAACCTCTTACCTATCAAATGATGCTGAAGTTGCTATCCAGAAGATTAGTAGTGAGTGTGGAGTCACTGATGCTGGCATGCCAATCAGATATTTGGTATTTGATGGCATATTGCAATGGTAGAATTGGATTTGATGGCACTTCAGGGACATTTTCACACAATTTGACAGGTGGAATCTGCTGAGGGAGCACAGACAGCAGCTCTAGAAGATCAGATGGCATTGGTATTTGTTGTGTCCTGAGCCTGCAAAAGCAGGCTCGGGACGTTGTAAGAGTCCCGGGCATTTGCAAAAGCTGCCCGGGACCAGACTGAGTGGCGCCGGCCTTGCGCGCATGCGCAAGGCGGGAAAAGACCGCCTCGTGATTGGTTGAACTTGCCCGGGGATCAGAAGGTATAAATAGAGGCCTGTGTGCCTCTGCTCGGGTTGTTCGTAGAATGGAAGCAGAGAATAAAGACTTGTTAGAAATGCTTCGTCTCAAGCGCCATTATTCTCCGGACATAACACTGGCGACGAAGGTGGGATCCAGTCTATACAGCTAGGAAAGCTTGAAGACTCACCCAAAGAAGTCCGGAAGAGAAAACGGCGTGGAAGTCAGCGTTATCCTGCCAGTACGAAATCGCTGGAGGGTGCGTGCAGCTGAAGAAGAAGACCCTGATCCTCGATCATGGCGAAAGTTGGGTGTTTAGCGGAATTCGACGTCTCTCACCCCGAGAGGTGGGAATCTTATGTTGCAAGAGTCGAGATGTATTTCCGCATAAACCAGATTCGGGAGGAAGGCTTAAAGGCTGCCACATTGTTGTGCGTTTGTGGGCAAGACGCCTTTGAGATCGCCGAGAGCTTAATCGCCCCGGACTCGCTGGAAACGGTATCATACGCCGATCTGAAGAAAGTTTTAAAGGAACATTTCCAGCCCAAGCAATCTGTCATGGCTTGGAGGCACACATTTCAACAGAGAGATCAGCGAGTTGGAGAATCAGCAAAAGAATACGTTGCAGCCTTGAGAAGAGCAGCTAAACCGTGTGATTTCAAGGACTTAGAGGAAAGACTGCGTGATCGTTTTGTGTGCGGACTGCGGAACACAGACTTACAGCAGAGACTGTTCGCCAGGGAAGATGTCTCCTTCCAAGATGCTCTGCGAGAGGTTTCAGCAGAAGAAGCTGCAGGTGGGGCGGTCAAGAACATGCGCCCTAAGCAAAANCCCTCAAGAAGCTGACTTACGGCAATTGGCATCACAGGTTGGCTGACTTTCTTCTAGCCCATCGTACTACTCCGTGCACTGCCACGGGTAAGTGCCCGGCCGAACTCCGTTGGGGTCGTCGGCTCGTGACTAAATTGGACAGGCTGCATCCGGAGCGTGTAGCTTCACAGGTGTCTCAGCCACACCCACCATGGGTCCTGCGTGAAGGCGATCCTGTCTGGGCCAGAAACTACGGGCCTGGACACCTCTGGGTCCCAGCTGTGGTCTGCAAGGTCTCTGGGCCTCTATCCTATGAGGTGTCCCTGGAAGACGGCCGCGTTCTTCGCCGCCACATTGATCAATTACGTGTGAGGTGGGACTCGCCTGGGGTTCCCCCTCAGTCTCCTCTTGGGGGGGAGGAAGAAGGGGGAATGCATTCTGAGAATCAAAATCTGTTGCCACCAACAGTTGTGGGGAACGACACGGGTTCTCAACACCCAAGTTCCACAGGAGATTCAGGTAGCCATTCATGGGGACGGGGGCACACTGACACCCCCACACACACTCCAGCCTGGGAGTCCCACCGGAGGTATACTAATTATCCACACCTCACAAATAATACTCCAGACACGGAGACTAATGGGGAGCATACTCACAACTCACAACATGCAAGAGAGCAGGCAAAACAGAGGGGAAACACGTCCTTTGCTGAAATGGCTCATAGAAGGATGTCCCCACGTATAAGGGCTAACAGGGAGGCATCCCTAGACCCTAACACTACAGGAAGGAGCCAGGGAAACCACACTCCGTCAGGGAACACGGAGATGAGTTCAGAGGGGTTGGAAAACTCCATAGGTGATAGGTCAACCAGGTATAGCGATCAACTGAGTTCTGACTTCTCAAACCTAAGAGACGGGCAGGAAAGTCAAACTGAAGTCACAAGACAACCACAGGGCAATTCACCTAGTGTGGGAAGCCACGGGGAAAACACTACAAGTTCCCCAGGTCCGAGAAGGTTGCTCAGGGTCAAAGGCCCTCCCAAATACCGTGCAGATTACGTAAGGTGAGCATGTTAACTGCAATCACTGAACTAGAGGTTCTGACTGGTTGACTCTACGTAAACGATGCTGGGGCTACTGGGTCTCTATATGACAGAACAGTTCCACATCTTACATACACTGTGTAACTTAACTCATCAGTTAACTATATAACCATCACTATGATGGCGTCCATGTGGGCGCCATATTATTTCATCTAGGGGGGAGGGGTGTTGTGTCCTGAGCCTGCAAAAGCAGGCTCGGGATGTTGTAAGAGTCCCGGGCATTTGCAAAAGCTGCCCGGGACCAGACTGAGTGGCGCCGGCCTTGCGCGCATGCGCAAGGCGGGAAAAGACCGCCTCGTGATTGGTTGAACTTGCCCGGGGATCAGAAGGTATAAATAGAGGCCTGCGTGCCTCTGCTCGGGTTGTTCGTAGAATGGAAGCAGAGAATAAAGACTTGTTAGAAATGCTTCGTCTCAAGCGCCATTATTCTCCAGACATAACAGTATTCTTATTTGGAAGTATTTGTTTACTGGCAGAAATAAGGGCAGGATAAAGCATTTAATTTTTCTTTTTTTATGCGGTAAACTTTATGTTTTATTTATTTATTTATTTTACTGGCATGAATATTGTTCCATAAAAGAAAAGAAAAAACATTGCCTGGATTTATTTTCTGACCATTATTATTGCTTGTTTCAAGATTATTACTGAAAATGAATTTGTCATAAGAGGAAAAATATGTTAACAGTTATTTGCTCTGGATGTCAAATACATTAAGGATGCCATTGCATTGCTTTTTTATTGTTTTGTTGTCCCTTTTTAACTGGTACACTACTGAAACATAGTTATTTTTATTCATTTCATTTCATTCACTTATTGCAAACTGGATTGGGGGCCTAGAAGTTAGCTCCCATCTTACAATCAGAAAGCTGTGAGTTCGATCCTAGGTAGCGGCAAAGAGAGAAAATATCTGCTGTGAGCTCCAAATAGGTGTCTGGAATGGCCTCCAGCCAGTAAATCCTCAGCTCCATTCAGTTGCAACAATTCCACCCTGATGCAAGGGATTATGCGGTCATTAAAAAGAAAATAAAAATGCAAACTCAATTGGGCCCATAAAAATATAGCTGACATATGGCTGGATTATAGCTAAACCTACTTTCTGAAACATTCTGAAGGCGCAGATGTGAAATCCCTGTGTAAATTTTTTGATTAGCTTAAGACACACCTAGCAGGTGAAGGCTTTTTAAAAATTGTTCTGTCAAACATTTTATCCTTAATATGAACCTAGTAAAATTCATTTTATCATTCTGCTTTATTGTAGATAAGATACAAATTTTTCTTGTGACAGAAAAATTAAGAAGCATTTGCAAGTTTGTCCCAAGGCACAAGAATCCCAGAAATTTCCAGCTAGCAACCAGCACCTTTAGGGCCACCTCTTCTCAATATAGGAAAACCTGGACTAACCAAAAAGCCAAAAAGAAACCATGATAGGAACAGACTACTGATTCACTGCCTGCAGAAGTCCTATCCTCTTGGCAATTCACCTCTTCTAGTTCTGGTGTTGACAAAGATGTTAAGAGACAAAAAATGTCTCTTCTCCTGCACTTCTGTCTTGCTTATCATATGTTCTGATATTAGATCCCTCATAGTAAAATATTTGATGTGCCCTGCATGAATAGTCTTTATAGGCTTTTTCAAAAAGTTGCCATTTCTTATTTTACCTCAGCTCATCCCTATAGAAGGAGACCAAGATGGCATCATTAAATTGTGAGATCTATAAAATAATAGAGAAAAATGTTATTCTGTTGCAAAATGGTTTAATTGCATACAATTATTTTTCAAAATGACAATACACAAATAACTGGTCAGGATTGACTCTACTGGCATACATTGTACATATTAATAAATGTTTACAAACTACTTTATTTCACTGCTTTTATAAAATAGTCTTTCTAGTTAAAATCCAAATGTAATTAATATTAACCTATTGTAGATTTTCCATGCAGTGTGCAAATATATGAGAAGGTCAGTTCAAGTGAAAAAGCACTAACAATGAATTGAGGATCTTCAATTTTCCGTCACTTAAAAAGTAATGATTATTAATAACACCCAAAAGTCAGGAAATAGCATCCTCAGAAACTCATTCTGGATTAACTTGCCTCATAAACCTTTAAGGTGACAGCATTAGCTGATAGAATCCACAAGACCTGCTGTAGTAAGAGATATTTCTTTTACCGCACAGACTTATCAAATCTTTATTTCTCCTATGTTGCTCTCAGAGCCTTTCACTCATCTCTCTCCTCTAAACAAACATACTGTTTTATGTCATTTTTTTCCTTGAGGTAGAATGTAATACATCCAAGGCAAAAGTCTTGTGCTTTTAATTAATATTGAAGGGAGATTTAATGTTTCCATTCTCATCTTCCTTTCCCAGTTATCTTAAGATACTCAATTCTAATACTGACAAAAGCTTGAAGCCTTCCAAACAACCATATACTGTACAAGGCAGCCTCATCATGTCACATTTCAGAGTGAGGCATCTTTGTGATAGAGAAGACAGAACCATTATTTAGGTTTTAAATATTTTGTTCTTGTAAAAATACGCCAACCAGCAGAACTAGAAGCATATGAGACAACAAGAAGAATAGTGACTAAAGAGAATAGCAGCAACTGAATAAACATGGAGAATAAATATGGATAGATTTGAAATGATTGAGTAAATGAAACTGCTACTCTGGTACTGAAAGAACATGAGTTCATTGTAAAAATCAGAAGCTCACCTTGAGTGTTGATAAAGAAATGTAAGGGTGGCAAATGACAACATGTGTGTCACAATCTCCTCATGTATATGCAGTGACTTAACATGTTTACTTCTGACATCAGGATGCAAATACGTAATTGTGCCATTTACATGAAACATCACTATGTACTTCATCATGCTGATGTATGTGATTTGTAGCAGATGGTGTTGGAAGTACCAATAACTTTAACTATTGATACCTTCATTCAGAAGATATCAAAAGACCAAAAGTTTGAGATTCATTGGAATGGTTTATTAATAGCACTCATCATTTAACAATTAAATAAATAATATTTGACCTTGAATAAAGTAGCAATAATAACAAAATAATTTGCACAATGGTGGAATGGACAACAGTTTATCTTCAAAAATTGCAAAGTCCTACTAGATGAGTGGCATGAGAAGGTTATTTCTCATTCCTTGTAGAGATAATGGCTGTAAAAATGTTATCAGCTGAAATGTGTCAAGCATTCCTCAAGCTATTGAGCTAGAGAAGTATGTAATTAATGCAAAACAAGAACAACTGACCAACTGACAATAAAAGTATTGTCTCTTTCTGATCTCTACCATGATCATCAAAATCATTGCAAAAACAAAGAATTTGTTATCAAGGAAAAGAAATGCTATAAATAAAGCGAACAGCTGCCCCACAATAGCAGATCTATATTCTCTGTCCTGACAACATTACTGCCATCCTATTACTGGAAGTGAGCAATCTGGAGTAGGAAGCACTGTATTTTAGATTTAAATGAATTTGAAAATAAAATTACACAGTCTTGGAATATATCAAAATTTAAATAGGCTTCCTTGGAATCATATCAAAGCTGGAGCATATGTATTGAATTTCATTATTGATTCAGAGACTCAAATGAACATAGTGACAGGTCAGTCCCTTAGTAAAAATTGATAACTCCTTTCCCAAGTGTTCGATATAAATAAGGAAAAAGGAGAGAGGGAAAGCTAACATCTCTGGCTTCTACATATACTGTTGTTTTTTTAAAAAATCCAACTGTTTTGGGAGAGAAATGTTGAAGTAACATACCAGAGCAGTGCTATTTTGAACTTGGCAACTTTAAAGTGTGCAGAAATCAGTTCTTATAGTTCCCCAGCCTATATGGGAGATGACATCCACATGTCTTAAAGTTGCCAACTGGGAAAAACACTCTACTAGACGAGTGCTCCGGACTTTTTTTTTTTAGTTTCTCTTAGAAGCAAAGATGGAAAAGAAGGATCTGTGGGACTCACTGTAAGTAGTGAAAGATTGCTTGAAAAATGCAAGTCTGCCTGCTTCTACTTCTGCTTCCTATTCACTATTTCAACTGTCATTATAGTTCCCTAGATGTTGGTGCTAATTGAGCAGAAAACAACAAAAAAAAGCTGTAAGCAGTGTTCATTCATCACCATTTCCAAGCCCCTGCAGCTATCCTTCTGAAATACTGCAAGTTTTTTGCCTAGAGTCATTTTTATGATATATGTCATTTTTATATAATATCCTATTAAAACAAGCTCAAAAGAGAGGAAAGGGAATCACTTCTCTCTTCCAGATTTAAAAAACACTGCTCCCATTCTTCTGAAATGTTGCTTCCTTTTTTTATCTAGGGTTTCTTCTACAGTCTGTGACACTTTATAACATTCTCACTTTGGAAGATGCACATCCTTTTGGGGGGTATAATGTAAATGTACAGTAATTTATTAATCTGGAACTTAGCTAGTTTGATCCTAGCTAAGAGACACATTTGCCAGCTGTTTTCATTTAATTATGCCAGGAAAAAAGGAAGTTTTTCTTTTATTAAAAAAGGTAAAGTTAATTAGAAAACTCCCAAGTCTGAAAATACAGGTAATCCCCGAGTTCACTTAACGCTCTTTTGAAGTTACGTGATGAGCGCCCCCTAATGCTTACGAGCAAGTCCCGAAGTTACGAATATTGCAGCACCACAGCAGTCGTTCGCCCTTACGAGTGACTTCAGTGACACTGCAACATTCATCCTCTTCCCCCCCTACTCCTTACAACTGCTTGCCCCTCCCTTCCTGGCACGCCGGTCTCACTTACCTTCCAAAAATCCTCTCTGCTGTGGTTTCTTTCCCTTCAAGGGAGAGGAGAGTCAGCTTGGAAATGTTTTTTGTGCTGAGAACGGAAGTTTCTGGAGTCTGTGATCTTGCACAAGTGTTTGAAGTTGCGCCAAATCACGGATCTCAGAAACTTTCATTCTCTCTGCGAAATGTGCCTGTCTCCTGCTCCTGCCCCCAACTCCTTTCTGTCTGACAGAAAGCCTGAAGCCTTCGACTGAGGGAGAAGGCCAGGCCCCTCACACCCGCGTTCTGTCCGCTGGAGCTCGCTGCGCTGGGGGAGAAAGTGACCCTGGAGCCTCGCAGCCCTCCTCCAAGTGGCCCAGAATTGAGGCTGGGGGAGGTTTCTGCATGCCTCTGGAGGTTGAATCCAGCCCTCAGAGGACTGCTCCAAGCTGCTGCCCCTGGAACAGAACTTCCAAGGGCCTGATCCATGCTTCGGAGGCATTTTCCTAGCCATTTGCACCAGGAACAGAGGTGGGGGGGGGCTTCTGCATGCTTCCGGAGCTCCATTCCAGGTGGTAGCAGATTGGAGCAGTCCTCCAAGGGCTGAATCCAACCTCTGGAGGCATGCAGAAGCCCCCTTAACCTCTGTTTCTAGCATAAATGGCTAGGAAAAGGCCTCCGGGTGGCAGTGGCCTGGAAAAGGCCTCTGGGGCCCGGATCAGGCTGTGGGGGGGATGAAAGCATTTCCCAACCTCAAATCTGGGTGGCAGCAGGAACCGCGGCAGAGAGGATTTTTTCCAGGCAAGTCCGGCGTGGCAGGAAGGAAGGGGGAAGCATGCGGTATCTTAGTGGGTCGGGGAGGCCTTGTGGGCCTGTTCCAGCACTAGGCCCTCCATGGCCTTCCCCACCCTGAGATACCTCATGTTTGCTTAATGAGTCGCGTGCATTTTAACAAGCAAGGGAGTAATCTCATACCTCTAACGAGATTCACTCTACAAGTTTTTGAGTTATGAGTGGAATGGGCAGGCTCCATTACACTCGTAACTCAAGGACTACCTGCATGCTACAGAGATCAACACTTGTTGATTTCAATTTTTAGTCAATAAGAATTTCAGTAAAATTCAAATTCAGATCCAAGTTGAATTAAAGGGTTTCCAGATCAATCTGAATTGTATTAAACTATTTCCCAAACTGCCAATTCAGATCCAAATAGAATATTTCTAGTGATACAACTAATTATGAGATATAAAATGTCTCCAATTCAGCCTTCCTGGAAGGTCCTGCTATTTCAGCTATGGTTGTATACATCACTTTCTCATAATAATATCTGTCCTGTAGATTTCTTTTCTCAGGTTTGCTAGTGCCAAGGCTTATAAGCTTTGGATGCCTTTTAAACACAGACCATTTTAAGTTAGTTTAATAGCCATTTCACTCCCTTTCATCTGAAAAAAAATGAACACTTTCAGTGTTTGTATTTGATTTGCAAACCACTTGAAGATTATTTTCTATGAGAAACAATATAAAATACTTTTAGTAAAGGGACAACTAAAAATTATATGGAAAATTGACTGAGATTGTATTTATACATTAGAATATTTATCAGTTGTATGTTGGATGTTGACACATTTATTACTGTAGCCACAAGATGTATGCTGCATTTTACTTAAAATAGAACAGGAGGGATAGATACATAATAAACACTGAGGCACTGAGCAAAAATATGAAGGGAAAAGAGAGAGGGAGAACTTTCTTCTAAAATGTGCTATGACTGTAAGAAATAGTTGAGAGCAGGGATGGGCCTGAAGAACACTCTAATCAAGGATCTAATAAGGAGAAAATGATACCCCTACCAACAACAACGCTGGCAGGGCTACTGTATATAATAAACAGGGAGCAAACACACTTAATCGATTGATATTATATTGGCTAATGAAATGTCTACAAGCAAAGAACCAAACTAGGAAAACTCCAAGAATTCCACAGTTCAATCCTGAGCTAAATAATTTTTTTTTATTATTGGAACCACATATGGGTGTCAAATGCTTCAGAATGGGAGAAATTTGCATGTACACAAAACTTTGTTAAGGAACAACTATTTTTTATGCATGAATGCCTGCAACAGCTTGCACTGCCCACCATTGTCAGATACAAACCAGCAATAAACTGCACAGCTGTATGAAAAACAGCTCAACAGAATGTCTGAAAAATGATAAGCTAATGATCATGGATGCTCACCTCAGACTAAACAATTTTTTTTGACTCCCATACCTCACCAGCCACCACCTTCTGCCCAGCTTTCCTTAGGATAAAGAAGGCAGCATTAGAGTTGTAAATGGGAGCTCAGCTCCACTGCTCCCTTTCTCTCTCATATTATCTGAAATGCTTGCTCTGATGTTTATCTTTGGCATTTTGGCTTAATTAAGTGCACCTAGAGCATCACATATTCAAAAGAGCCCAATCACTCTCTATGGTACAAATATGATTCAGCTGGCCAGGCTAGTGTTCTCCACATCCCCTCTACCCTGGGCCCTCTCTGGTCAAATTAGCCCCTGTATCCAGGCAGAGCATCTTCTCTTGCTTCTCTATGGAAAAAAAATACACACATTATAATTAACAGACACATATGAAAGCTGGGGAAGTATATCAAAAAAAGTCAAGATTGCACACTTGAAGGGCTGCCTTTTTTATCTGCACATGTTGCTGTGATTACATGGTTGCACCAACTGAGAGGGGGCTTAAAACAGAGGTACTTAATTTGCAGCCACATTTTCAATGGGCATTGCTATTTTAATTTCTATATGAGCAATGGGCCACTGTTTGATCTTTGATCAATAACCCTAGAAAGAGTTTGAAATTGGGTTTTTAAAACCACAACATTTTTTTTAAAACCAAGCTTTTCTTGTTAATCCTGTCTAAAACTGACTTAAGTATTGTCGACAGAGATGACAATATGATATGGTAAAAAAGTCAAAATGTTGCTGTGTTAGTGCAAATGAAGGTTTGCATATTATTTATGTCCATCATCTGTATGACACACATTAAAAACATGTAAAGCTTCACCTGTGCCATTTCATTTGCAACCTTGTCATTTCCCCCCCACCCCATCTGATTGTTAAAGAACCAACATTGACCAGGAGTCAATCTTTTATATAATGAGAGATTGGTAACAACTCCTTTAAAAAATGGTTCAAAGCCCAAATTATGACAATTTGACAGAGGTAAGTTAGTACATTTCTTTGTTTTTGAGATGAAATATTGTGCTGCACTCAGTTCTTTTAATTTTCATTGTACTGGAGTTCTTGGTAAGTGCTGTATTATGATAACTGCATTAAAATAATTTTGCTTCAGTATCTAACAATGATTTAGCTATATGCAAGTTTATAAAATATTTAATAGTTGGCACCTTTGATCTTTAACTACCCACATTAAAAGGGGAGGTGGGGGGAATTGTGCAGTCATTTCTTTTGGAAATGAAATTTCAAGCATCTGACCTTAAAACAGTTTCAAAATGCAGAACATTTGTTGTGTTCAGCATTGGCCACTAGAGGTCTCTCTTGGAACAGCTTTCTTTTGAATTAAAGGAAGACTCCTTAAAATATTTTACTCAAAAGAACAGTTTTAGCTTTTTGATTGGAATTCCTCCCTTTAACTTATGCTAGAGAAAGATATAATGCCTCCTTAACCAGTTCGCCTGCTGATGAGGAGATGTTGGTTTGACTGAATGAATCATCTTGGATATTTTAATACACAACGGGGAAGACTTTGGCACAGAAGTCTGAGCTTTCACCCTGGTTTTCCAAAGACTGAATATTCTGACCAGATAAAAACAATACAGTAAAAGTGAGAGACAGGCAGCGTGAGACTTTCAGCTCCACTGAAAATGTCTAAGATTCAACATATACTTAGATCCCGTAATTGCAAGCACAAACCTTTTTTGACTCCTCTTTGAAGAGAAAGGTTGAGTGCATCATTATGATTTTACTTTACCCCTTTTTTTATAAAAATGAACTGGAAATACTCTATTGAAGGCACACATTTATCTTTTATTAAAAATAGTCATAAGGTTTATTCCAGTGGGCAAAGACAACTAAAAGAATGTAAACTGGCCAGAATGGTGTAAGTTATACTTTCTTAATTTCATTGTGGACATGACCAGGCCAAATATGCATAGTGGCAAATCATCATTGCTTAGTCTCTGAAGCTATCTGGAATCATTGAATCCCTCCTGCTAGATTAGGTTTGAAATTATTTTTCTTAGTCAGCAAATCCTTTTGCAAAGTTTTGGCAGGAACATTGTTTAATTTAGTTTATTCAATTTGTGATCATAAAACAATCATACAAAAAGATGAAGGCAAAGAAAAAGTATGCCTTCCAGATAAAACAACCAAGAAAACTAAACCAAGCTATGGTCTTGCAAATGTCTATTGGATATTGGGCTCTGCTAGCTACAGAGCAGCGACTACATTCTTCAAAGAAAGAATTGGTTGTAGGAAATATGGGACAGGTTAACAGGGTACCTGAACAAACTCACCTTCTAATACCCCAAGGCATGTAGTATTTTAAGAGTGACTTTAATGTCAGCTGATGATAGATCAATTTATTCTAAGGAGAAAGCAATTTTAGACTCAGTGAAATTGAGATGACCTGCACTTAGCATGCCCACAGCACCCTTGTGGGTTATTTATTTATCCCAATACTGTGTTTCCACCTTTACATTCTGAATTAATTAAAATTGCCTATACCATAAACCCTAGCTAACAGGATTCCATGGAAAACCGTGATGTTGTTGTCAAACTAAAGTTACCTGAAAATGTTGGCCTGATGCTTTCATTGCTTCGAATCCAAAACATTTTCTATCCTTCTACATCACCATAAATATATTTTTAAGTCTTGTCTGAACCCACTTATAAACCTCTGCTGGTGAATCAAATCAGTTATCAGCTTAATGAGTTACAAAGGTTAAACAGTTTTGTAGTCTACATCAAAGGTAGGTTGTAGCATTTTTCTCTTGGATACTATAGGAAAATTTCAGTCAGGGATATACAGAGGTAGACCACATAAAAACCTAACTGAATATCTGAATAACTGAACTAAATACCTGACTATGGATTCCTGTAACTGCATACAAAATTGCCCTTTCCTTCCAGAGATTTACATTTACTTACACAGAACAAGGACATTTCTATGCAATAAAAACATAAACTCTTCAGTATTTTGGATTTTCTCAAAATTCTGGTATTGGCCATTAACTTGAATGGATGAAAACCAGCAGAGGAGAAAAAAAAACACCTTACTTTAATACAGAATCCAGTATCAAGAAAAGGGGTTGGAGGGGGGGAAGGCATAGCTAAATAATTGTCCTCTGGCCCTCTTGAAGTTTTAAAAAGCCCCTGGGGAGAGCCTTTTATTACAGTAGGTATTATGAAAGATCAGTTGGAGTTTAGCAAAAGAGAAGGCAAAGGAAGCTGGGGGCTGATATTCGAAGTCTGTACCCATCCACATTGTTTCACTATTTTCTTAACAATGGCACCAATAGTTTCTTTTGAATTCCAGAGTTCACCAAAATGCATATTAATGCCATTTTCTTTCTGAGCCTTCCAGCACAATCTCTCTCTCTCTCTCAAGTAAGAACTTTTCTTGGCCTATTTGTAGTGCCCAGTCATTTATATTAAGGATGACTTTTGTACCATTTCTCACATGTGAAGTAAAAGAAATCAAAATAGCCAATTTTGTGTCTCCCTAATCCCCTTCTCCCATCAAATTTTTTTGGTTTTGTACACTTCTTCCTGGATTTATTTTCCTATTTTCTTTTACTTTGCCTAATTATTCTACTATACTTATATTATTATATTTTTTTATTTTTTTATTTTCTTGTCACAAGGAGGGAAAAAGGAACAATCTTAAACATTGAAGACCTACTCTTAAAATTTTTGCTGTGCCAAATTTTCAATCACTGTAGGGCTGTAGGGCTAGAAACTAGCATTTTAACAAATGAAAGTTGAGATATTTAGCTAAGAAATATGCAACAAAGGAATTAATATGGATAACTGATATTTAGAACAGAAGGGAGTATTGGCATCAAGCATAAAAAAATGAAGAAACTGGGTGGGCTTTTAAAATTGTCTATTTAAGGATCCTGGGGGGGTCCTACTGCTAGGGTTCCTCCAAGGTGCCCCAAGGACAAAAGATTCTTTGAAGGTTTTGGAATCAAAGTCACTTGCAAGATTCTGTTGTTATAGCCAATTTCAATAAAAGCCATTTTAGCCTTCCTGTGGAACTGATTTCCAGGCCTGGTTTACCTAGTGGAGCTGACATCACTCCTGATTTTGTTGTACCTCTGCTTTCTTCTTATAATTCAGAAACATTAGAGAGGTGTGTGTCTTCCAAATGTTACCTTGTTCTAGATGTAAAATATGTTTCATCTCTTTTGCCTAGGCAATGGTCCTTACATATCTCTGCCAATATTATCTATCTTACTCTCTCTACCAGATCTTTACACTATCCCAAATTAGAGTGTTATTTATGCCAGACCTAGTATGTATAAATAAATAAATAAATATTTTTTTCTTCTTTTCTGCTGATTGTTCAACCTAAGAACTCTTTGAATATGAGTGATGATGATGTTATCCACTCAGTTGTGTCTGACTCTTGATGATTTTATAGTAAATATAAGTGCCTTGCCTAATACTTTAATCTCCAACCACATTTTTTCTTAGTGACATAGGAAAATGAATTAGAACAAGCTGCTAATTATGACACATAATTCAGATTACTTACACTGGCTAGCAACAGGTCTCTAAGTTCTTTGGGCAGATGTCTGATCTGGAAATCTTAGGATTTGAACCTGGAATCTTTTATGAAAATCACAAAGATCTTCATCAGAGTTATGGGTCTTCTCAGTCTAAGTAAATCACTTAGTGCTGTGGTGGCATGCAGAGCCGTCCCTGTGGACATGTGTGCTATCACCCCAGAGGGATGCGGGACCGGGCTGCTCCCCTCCCCCTCTCCACGTGCGCCAGCACTCTCGCTCTCTTTCTCTCTCTGCACTGGGAGTCAGGGAACAACTGCAAGAGCTGGGTGGGGAGAGGGAGAAGCCAGAAGCGGTGCA
Source organism: Protobothrops mucrosquamatus (assembly GCF_001527695.2). Taxonomy (NCBI): domain Eukaryota; kingdom Metazoa; phylum Chordata; class Lepidosauria; order Squamata; family Viperidae; genus Protobothrops; species Protobothrops mucrosquamatus. Next base: position 465,240 of record NW_015386775.1, on the reverse strand, counting down.
GAGAAAGAGGTGTCAAGATGAGCTCAAGGGCCGGGGAGGGAACGGGGAAAAAGATCACTCTTGCCACAATCTCCCTTCTGTTGGCCACCGGGAAGCCTGGCGGCACAGCTTGGTGTGGCTACACCGGGAAATTCCAGTGCCCTGGACTTGTGAGTTTTGGCGCTCCCCAGGTTTTAGTGCAGCAGCGGGACGAAACTCACCAAGGTGCTGAGTTCTCTTCGTGTGGTTTGCGGTGCCTTTGTGACAATGGCTGCTCCCCTCCGCCTTCCCATCTCCCCTTAACTAAGGGGCGCTTTGGCATGGGCAGCTGGGGGAAGGGGAGGCCCGGCTTCTCTCAGGAGGCTGAATTAAGTGCACATTGGAAGGGGAACCTCTGAGTCGGGGGCAGCCAACGCTAGTCCTCCAGCTTGGGAGAGGAGCTCCTTCCTTTCTGCACAGAGCAACTCCCACCTCCCGCAGCAAAATTCTGCAGGGGTGAGAATCGCAGAGTTTAGGCAGTGAGTAAAACATGCAAGATGATCGAAAGCCTTTCTTAAGATTGTAGGGGGGTGGTGGAGGGGGGGAAGATGGCACGGAAAGTTTGATGGACGTTGCTAAGAAGTGAGTGAATGACTTCAGTTCCAGAATCATGTGGAAACATGTGTAATATCTGGAGTGTGGGTTGGAAAAGGGCGGGATATTCTTTTATTCTTTTGTGAGTGGAAGTCCCTAAATTGGGGGGAAAGGCAGGGGGGAGGTTTAACCAGTGTAAAGGAATAATCTATATGTCGAGGAATTCAACTTTGGAAATGGTATTGAAATACACACCTTCAATAGCAAAAAGCATTTCTGTCCTTCCCCCCATCCAAATTGGGATAAGGATAAAAGCAAATTTTGGTGTTATTTTACTCCAATGGCCAATCAGATGCAGAGGGCCATGCCCACCCAGTCTGCTATGACCACCGTAGCCATGCCCACCCAGTGGGCCACGCCCACCCAGTACCCGGCGATACATAAGTGGGTTTTGGGTTGCAGTTTGGGCACTCAGTCTCTAAAAGGTTTGCCATCATTGACTTAGTGTATTCTGCTTTTAAAAGTTCAATTTAGTAAAGGTTTTATGTAAAACTAAAGTGAAAAATTATGAGTTGAGATTTTTCCAATGTTTTAAAAAGACCAGGAGGAAAAAAGTCAGAAATTAATAGAATGGTGTGTGTGTGAGAGAGAGGGGGGGAGGGGAGGGGGAGAAAATATAACACCACATGGGACAGAATGATACTGGGCAGATTCCTAGGGGCTATTACATTAAAACTGTTGCAATCACCCTATGTTAGTGGTGCCAGCAAATATTTGGAAATTTGAATTGTAACTTGGGAAAGATTCCTTTTTGCCAAAATCCTATGGAAAGGCATAGAGCCAGGATAGTTAGTCCAACCCTGGAAGGGCTTGTGATCCATGGCAAAAACTAGTAGAAACCCAGTTGGATAGACAGCACCTCTTCCCTGCCCCTGAACAGCCTCTTAAACAATACCTGGCACTTGATAACAAGCAGGTTATAAAACCAATTACATTTAAATAAACACATATCAATGCTTTGAGAGTTATGAAATCCTTTATAAATATAAAAATATTGGAAACTGGGAAATTGTTCAAAGAATGAGATTTTTAGAAATGCAAGTAGAACTGAAAAATTAAAACCACAATTAAATCTAATTTATTTCTCCTCCTCCCCCTCCACACCCTACATAGTTGTACTGATTTCAAGTTTTAGTTTTATTGCATTTTTCTCTCTATTTTTTGTACTAGACAGCTAATTCACAACACAGTCTCAAATGTAGTCTAAATCTAGACTTTCACTAGATTTTTAGCCTATGTCAAGCAGGCTTAGAATATTGCTCATGTGCATTTTTACTCCCATAGACCTTCTAAAATGGCTTTTGCAGTAGCGATACAATAACATAAGCCCAAATGCTTTGTTTACAAAGAAATATTGGCATAATTACATAGGAATATTAAACAAGAACAATTGCCTTTAGCAGCCAAGGCTATTAAATCACTCACAAGCTGTCATCAAGAATTGAAATCTGCCTGCATATTTTGGTGTTATGTAAACTGCTTGTTTAGAAGTTACATCTGTGTTCCTGGAGATTTTCTGAAAAGCCAAAGCAAAACATAAAAATACTGTAGTATTGCAGTGAAGCAATGTCTTTGTCTCAGTTCTCCACACATCACATGTGATTTCTTTACCTGCATATCTTTTTTTCTTCCCACCTCTTCTTTAACTCTCCTATCAACCTTGAATAAATTTTATCAGTTAGGGCATCTTATATATACCCCTCTAGATTACCTCTGTCAACATAAAGTACCAAAATCAAATCCTTGTAAATGTAAAGGAGAATTCAATGTGCCCATTACAGTACTTCTAAATTCTGATGGATTTGAGTCTGCCATCGCCCACAATCTGCTAAAGGCCCAAAGGCTGTTAGGCAAAAGGTGCCAATCTGTAGAAGCATATTCTTTATGTGACTCACAGATAGGTGGTACTAATGTCTAAACATCTCAATCCTAGAAATACAAAAGTAATGGTCATATTTTATTCAAGAGCTCAAGAAAAATGAAGTCTGTATTCTGTGCCACGATATTTTATTTGTCTAATGCCAGCAAATTTTGTCTTTGTTTAGATATAGGAGAATGCAAAGACTTCCTGCTAGGTTGTTAAAGGTGATACAAACTGGGCTTTTAACTTCCCAGAAACAGTTTCTAAAAACTATGATTTTTTTATTTTTTTATTGTTATTTATCTCGGATGGTTTTTATATTGTGATATGACTTTAATCATAATTTTGTTTGTAAGATGCCCAGAGAAATTTTTTGTCACTATATAAATTTGCTAAATAAATAAATAGATATATAAAATTCAACTCCTTTACAAGTTACTATTAGCACTCCTGATATAGACGTACAACTAATTTTTGCAAATATTGTAAGTTTACTGATGGATAGAAGAGAGGAACTAATCCAAGGTTCATTATTGTTGTAATATGTAGGTGGTAGGTTTTTCTTTTTATCAGTTTTTAACTGTTTTGTGTGTGTTAGTGCTGCTCTTTCAACATATTTCATTAACTACAAACAAATCTATACTTTCTGCTTGGCCCATTGCCGATACAGGCCAGACACTACTTCCAGAACAAATGATTTGTTTTCCCACCATTCCCTGGTGTCTTACAGCTTCAGTTCAAAACTGTTCTCGTCTGACTTGAGCTTTCTTAACCCCTTCAAAATGGTTGTCTCCAGCACTTCTCTTCTAGTAGTAATCCCACTTCCACTGCAGGCACTCCTTTTCCAGCAGGGCTGTTTGCTGCTCTGTTCAGGCTTTCCATCCTAGCCTGCTAGGCTAATATGTTCTCAAGATTTTATAATCTTGCAATGTATCTAAGAATGGCTGATAAATCAAGAACCTATAGCACGGGTGTCAAATTCGCCGTGTCATTGCCGGAGCTGGGTTGGGCATGGCTCTGCATGATGCAACCGGCCTATGGGCCAGCAGTTTGACACTCCTGACCTACAGTATTCTCCCAAGCTAGAAGCTCATGTTTCATACAATCTTTACATCTCCCAGGGAGCATACTAAGATTCCTTCTTTGTTTCTATCAACCTTGTTGCAAAGTTTCCATGAAACCTTCATCTTTTTCCTACTGTTATGACTTTTTGTAGCATCAAAGCAATGGTGAATACAAGAGAAAAGAAAGGGCCTGTCTTAGTGTCAAAGGATATAAAGTGGGAAGGAGGGGAGAGAGTGAAGGCACGTATGAAAGTAAAATAAAGGCATGAGGACCAGATAGAAAGGAATAATCACTGAATGCATTGACGACGTTACCTAGTTGGGTAATGAAACATCTGCAAGAAAATAATAAGCTCAGAAAGCATCAATGACTTCACAAAGGAAAAGGTAAATAGGACTAGACCAATCCATTCAGCAGCCAATCACTAGGCTTGGCTTCCCTGAATGGATGGGAAGGACAAGCAGGAAGATTGTCAGTTGGGTCTTGTAGTAGCCATCATTTGAATGAATGCCAGCCCAGGCTCATGGCCAGCATATAGAAATTCAGACTGAAGCCATGAGCATCATAGCAGACAAAGTATGCATTGTCTGCATTTTATAATGCAGATTTGTCCCTTATCTTTCAATACTAGATGAAAGAGAAATAAAGGTAAAGGAGAATAGACACTGGGATGGCAGAATGCTTGTTTTTATCAAGATCTTCACTGTGGGTGTCCCCTTCTTCAGCCAAATGTTCCTCTTTATTTCTTCACACTGAATTCAAATCTTTTGCTGGGACATCAGTCAGCCCTGTTATTTGGGAGGCAGGCAATACAACATATGGATGCCTTACAGTCATTTTAAAGTCTAGCTCCTGAAATTTTACATTTTAAAAAGTTGATTTATTTTAAAGATTTCTTCCTTTTCATGTAAAGAACTTCAATGTAGCTCCACAATCCTCCTCCTCAATAAATTAAGGTAAAACTGGAATGCTACAAAGCAAGTCATAAGAAATTTTTTAAAAACCTTGATTTCTGTCAAAAGTATTTTCTGATATTTATTAAAATTAAGAAAAAAAAAATCCCAAACCCCATGTTATGAAGTGCAGTTGAGAATGAGAATGTCAAAAAGAATAGTGCCACTTTAAGTACAAAATGGGCCCAAATGAACTACGGTCTCCCTTTTTAGTCTCCCGCTATTTGTTTTTACAACAATTGCAAGTTTCTATTATAACACTTGCCTGCCTGAAAAACTCTGGAAAGACTTTGGTTTCCATGGTGACACTTTTCTTTTTCATACATATTTATCATTTAAAAGCAGGAAACCCACCCTCATTTTTTTCTATCAGTGAATGCTACTTTTAGCACAATAACCAAAGTCAGTGCTGATTTATTTTTTGTGTGAGTGTATTTTAAACATATTCCTCCTATCAATAAAAACTCATGGAGTGGCACAGTAATTTTCTTGTAAGTAGTTTATTTTGAACATGTCTTCTGAAAACATTCTTTGTCTCTCTTCCTCTCTAAACAGAAGTGTGCTCCCTTCTTAAACTCATTTTCAGTTAACATTAATACTTGCCAAGTTTCTAATTATTGCATCCTGATCATGCCAAATATCATCTTGACCATATAGCTGGGCCTAGAGATCTCCCTGATTTTCCTGTGGATCTTTTTAGTATTTTTTTTTTTAAAAGACAATTGCAGTAACAATTTAATAAGAAAAAAAATCATGTTCAACCTTTCCCTGTTACACTAAAGCCATATAAGATATGGACTTTTTGTATTTTACTTCACTTGAAATGAAGCTTCTTTTGAATTCTAGTGTAATTGTCTATTCCATAAACTGGAAAAACAAAAGTGTTATGTCTACACCCAACCTTCACACTTCTTTTAACTCTTTGTATGCTATTGCTGTCATGTTAAAGAAACTAAGTTAGACTGCAATGAGTTACAACTAGCAAGCATACTGAAAATTCAATGGTATGATATATTTCAAAGTTTCCTGTGACAAAGGTAATTTTTTTTACCCTCTGGAAAAAAAATGGAAATGAAAGGAATTGATCCCATTATTCTCTTCACCCAGAAGAAGTAAGATAATTTAAGTGTGTCTTCATGCCCTTGCTTATCATTAAATCATTCTGCAATAAGTCAATCTATTTTCTGAGTGGTGATTCAACATTTTTTATAGAGTCCATTTGGAGAGTTCCAATAACAGTTGGGGGTCAAAAGTAGGTCAAGAAAGCTAGTAATCCAGTGGGCTTCAGCCAGACCTTTGGGCTGTCTCTTTCTGTTCCATCTCCATTAACAAGGACTCAAGCACTAAATTAGGGAAATATGAAATAATGGCCACCCAACCAGACCACTGAGGGTAACCAAGCAGAAGTGTGAATGGCAGGCAGATGCAATGCTATTGGGACCCAAAATGTAATAAAATAAGGACAAGGTGGAAAGTATGACAATCCTTTTAAGGCACATAGTAGCCATTAAGCATTTGACCAAATAATATATTGACTTTGGGGGTGTTTTCCACATATACCCTATCATCATTTTACAAACAACAGCCCATTACTCAAAGTGAGGCACAGTATTTACTGTTTAGAGCAAAGAGATCTTAGTGTTCCGTAGTGCTTAGGTATTAGTGGTGGGTGGAAGACATTGCAATAATAGTGGTTATATTTTTATACACTCAGGAACATAATGGCAGTAATAGCAACATTGTCTTAGATATTTAAAACATAACATCTTAGGATTTCAAACCCATGGAAAGTTTTCAGGTCACTTTGGGCCAACCCCCATAAAAAGATATCTAGAATCCACCTACTATGTGGAGAAGGCTATATTCTGGGAGATTTATGCATCAAAAGACACATTTGCAACTTAATAATAACTCTGCAAGTTACAAGAGGTTGTTCTGCCATGAACAAATATCACTAAAGTAAAAAATATTCTCTGATTTTATTTTCTAATTTTCTACATATTGGGAATGCAAATCAGAACTCTTATGAAGGTCATCTCTTCTATATGTGGTTTCCATTCACCTCTTTCACATGTGCTTTGTGTTACAGAGCAAACCTATAATATAAATTATTTGTGATAATAGAAATCTAGCCAGCTTCAGAAATGGCTTCTTTGAAAATAAGCTCAATATAAAGGAGGAATAAATGTTTTAATGAGTTAGTGCGTACCTTAGTAAAAAGAGCAGTTGGAGCGATTTTAACATTTTATTATAGATCATAATTATAACAAAATTTATTTAGAAGACCTATTATTTAGCTTACTCTAGAATGATCCATTGTATTTCTGTCCTTACTACAAGCATTTTCTTTTTCTTTTGTCAAAATGAGGGTGTTCCTATCACATGGAACTTGTTCAGTTTAGAGTGTGATAACATCTCCTAGATTTATTTATCCTCTATTGTATAGCTGAAGTGGTCTTCATATGTGCACTAATATTGTTTACATTTATAAAATGGAACACAGACATTCTGCTGGAGTGAAAAATTGTATGGTCAACAAAACACAGCAATTAGATCATCTACCTAAGTTGACTGATGCAGATCTTGATAACTATCTTCTCATTATGCAGCTGAAGCCAAGATGTTACTTAGATGAAGAAGTTTCTTCATTGTCTACCTTTTCAGTACTTAAAACATAAAGAAGAATGTAAAGCTTATCTGCTAGTTGATATATTGAATACTTGTTATAAACAATAAAGCAAAAATCCTCACATTGCTACCATCAGGGATTCTTTTCTATATCAGTTCATCTGCTGAAGAATTTTTGCACAAAGGTAGTGAAACATCATTTCAGAATAGTTTGGACATATATTAGTCCAAATATTACAAATGTGGAGAGTTGTAACCAGACCTGCTGGGCTCAATATGGCCATGTTTCCCCTTGATAAACTCAACTTGAACATACCCAGAAGCTTTAACATGCAGAGAAAGAATCCTATGATGCCTGGCCAAGCTGGCTTTAAAGACTTTTCCATCATTACAAAATCTTTATATGGAATCTATATAAAAATATTTATCTTATACTTCCAAATTTAGATTAAGAAATAAATGTGTTATCATTGACATTAAAGTACCTATCTTTCAAAGTAGAAAACTTCCTGGGACATAGAGTCTGCATGTATTGAACTTCAGAGTGTAAAAACTCCAACATATTGTAGCAGAGATTCTAGAAAGATCCATTTGATTACAAAGGCTTCCTGGATTAAGTTATCCAGATTGAATAATAATTATTCAATTATATAGAATTGTTTATTGTTTATTATTATGATTGGGCTTGGATTTCTAGCACACATTTCTAAACAATTGAAATTTATTCTCCAAATGTAAACATAAATTTGAATCTGAATTCTTGCTGGAGACTTTGGTTTTAGCTACTGTTTTCCTGTGACCACCACCCAAAACAGAACAATCCTGATAAAGAACTTCTGAATGACATCCTTCTAAGGATGTCATTTATCTTCGGAAAACTAGTAAATTGATCTTAATAACATTTATATGAATGCTACTGATATTACTGTTATTCCTGTAACATGGAATTTATATTTATACCTAGATAGTACATTGCATGCCTGTTGCCTGGAGCAACTTTTCAAAAAAGTCCAGCACTTTCCCCTTTTCTCCCCATTTTCCAATGATATTATTGGACTAAACTCTTCGAAACACTCATTACTTTCTCATGGGAAGGAATTTTTTAGAAAGGGCCGGGTCATTTTTTTTTCTTTCTTCCACAATTACAGCTCATGCTAAGAAGTCACATTTGAAACAAGAGTTGTGCCATAAACTATCTTTCAGATAGATGTCTGAAGATTGTTTTTGTATGGCATAAAGGTGATTGTTGCCCATGCAACAATTCCTTTCTGTATGATGTTGAGTTATACCATCTGCATTTGCCAGTATTGGTATTCCACTTCATCCTTCTACAGAAATGTTGTTTTTGTAGATTTTGAAAAACAGAATCTGAATGCAGAACTTTCTATAAACTTTAATTATTTTAAATTCTCATTTATCCCATATGTATTTGGGATAATCATCAATACATCACAAGTATTGGAATGCTTGAATATTTGAATTCTAAAAAATCCCAGGAATTGGAATTTGATGGGGTATTGAAAAATCTAAGTTAAAGTTGTATAATTCTATTTGCTATCTTTATTTCCCAGGATTCCCTAGGAAAAATTAATTGCTCTTAAATCACTTTAAGGATTGGGCGTGGATAGGCTAGGTATAGTTGCTTCATGATCTTTGATTACATTTGTGAGTGTATATTTCTAGCTGAGAATAAATATTGTGCAAAGGTACAATACCAGGTTCCTAAGGAAAAGATATAATCATATCCTTGATTAAAAAAAGACATGCATTTCTTATGATAAAATTATCTCATTTCCCAAGTCTAGGCTTGATGAAATCCACATGCCCTGATATTTTTAGATTTTGGATAGAGGATGATGAGCTACGTTCCACAAGGTCTTGACCCCAAGGTCTTGACAATTCATCTCCAATTTCTGATGCCAGATACTAAGTTGAACAAACAGATATGAATGTTTAATTATTCATGTCTATAATTATCTTTCTTTACACACAGAGACACTTCAATGTTGCCATTTTCAATTCACAATTCCACATAGTTCCTGCACAAAATTACTTTCCACTACTCTATTTTTTCAATATGTGCCCAAATTCATTTCCTCTGTCATAAAGGTGTGCAAATCAGCCCTGATTCTTCAGAATTGGAACTCTGAAATCCAAAGAAACACCATGTAATTCAAGTTTCAATCTGACTTTGGAGAGCAAAAGAATCCAATGTGGACTATTTAAAGTTTCAATTTGGAAAATGGAAAAAGCAAAAAATTATAATGAGAAAGCTGCTGCTTTATTTTTTTGCAGACCTGGATGAAAATAAGAGGGTTAGCAGACCCTTTAGACCAGGGGTGTCAAACTCAATTTCATTGAGGGCCGCATCAGCATTGCGGTTGCCCTTGGGGGGGTGGGGGGGGGGTGGCCAGGGTGGGTGTGGCCTACTGGGTGGGTGTGGATGGAGTGGGTGTGGCCTATTGGGTGGGCATGGCTAGCTCTACATTGTTCGCATCAAGGGTGCCTGTGAGGGCCTGGGCAGGAGTGGGACAGATCTGAGGGTCTCTGGCAGAAGGGGGTAGGACCAGAGCAAGTGCCAAGGCATGGTCCACTGGAGGAGCCTCACTGTTCCTCTCAGGCCATGCGGAGGGGCTGGATGGTGGCGCAGGCTGCCCAGAACCCTGGACTCAGAGGTCAAATGCCCAGCCTGGTCCTCGAGCACCTGCGGTACCAAGCCCAGCCCCACTTCCCCAAAGGAGTGCCCAGTTGCACTTACCTCCTCCTCAAGGCTGCTGCTGCTGTACTTGCTCTCCTTACCCAGGTTGCTCATGATGGGTAAGGCAAAGTCAGAGGGAGGCCCACTCCCTCTCCATGGGAGGAGACCCGGCTTTGTATCCAAAGCTTCCTTAGCAATAGAATGGGAGACCCCAGGATAGGCCAGGAGGAGGGGGCAAGGGGATGGTGAAAGGGCAGCAGGGGAGGACTAAGGCAGGACTTCCCTAAGACCCTCCCTCTCCTTTCCTTCTTTCCTTCCTTCCTTCCTAAGTACAGAGTGGTGGGAAAATATTTGAGATGAGGGAGGGAGAAAAACAGGCAAGAAATGCAGCTGGGGAAGTGTCACCCTTCGTGAGGAATGAAGAAATGCACCATTGCCTGGAAGTTGCCAGCACATGGCCATCACCTATTTCACATATCTGGTTTGGTGGGCTCTGGGGGAGGGGATGCCATGAGCAGCATGAGAATCAATGTTATCTGCACAATGCCGTCCAGCCCCCAGTGTGCCCAGTTTTGGCAGGCAGTGAGGCACTCTCCTGACAGCACCAAGAGGCTGAGCCAGGCGGTGCGAATCTGAAAAGAAGCGCGATGCTGCCCAGCCCCCAGCCTGCCTGGTCTCGGCAGGCAGCAGGGCGCTCTCCTCACAGCGCCAAGAGCCTGAGCCAGGTGGCACGAATCTGAAAAGAAGTGTGATGTCGCCCAGCCCCCAGCAGGCAGCGGGGGTCTCTCCTCACAACGCCAAGTCTCAGCAGGCAGCGGGGGGCTCTCCTCACAGCGCCGAGAGGTTGAACCAGGAGGCGCGAAGCTTGCCAGCTTTGTGCCTTGCTGCCTGCTGAAACTGGGCAGGCTGGGGGCTAGGCATTGCACTTTTCATCAGATTCGCACCACCCAGCTCAGCTCTTGGCGCTGTGAGGAGAGTGCCCTGCTGCCTGCCGAAACTGGGCAGGCTGGGGGCTGGGTGGTGTCACACTTCTTTTTGGATTTGCACCACCTGGCTCAGCCTCTCGGTGCTGTGAGGAGAGCGCCCCGCTGCCTGCCGAAACCCCTCCCCCGGAGCCCATCAAGCCGGATATGGTGAAGTAGGTGAGGGCCATTTGCTGGCCACTTCCAGGCGATGGTGCATTTCTTCATTCCTCACAAAGGATGACACCTCCACAGCATGCACCCAGGGAGTGGGGCCAACACAGCAGGGGCTGGTTCCTCGCTGTTTCCAGACGGCCTTGTGGAGCTAAGACTGAATACGTTTCAGCATAGATGGCCACCACAAAATTGTATATTAGCTCCCAGCTGGCCTGGGCCAGGGCCAAGGCAGCAGGGGCCGTTCCCTCACTATTTCCAGGATGGCTTCGTGGGCCACATGAAACCACTTCATGGGCCGCATCCGGCCCCCAGGTCTTGTGTTTGACATGTCTGCTTTAGAGGACATTCATGATGCTCAGTTTTGGCCAGATATCACAAAGGGTATCCACTATATTTTTTGTAAGTTTATTTTTTTTGGGGGGAGGCTTTTAAGGCAGAGATACAGGTGTGAGAAAATGACAGCACTGTAACTACCAAACTATCCAGTCAAAAGCCTATGTTATGTTGGTTAACTACAGCAGGAAATGTCATATTTTATCTTTAAAAATAAGAATTTTTAAAGAACTATAATCAATAAATTTTTCATTTAATTTTCTTAGTGCAAAACTTAGCATGACAATGAAGCACAAACATTGATCTACTCTTATGGGATTTTGTATCTTCACTGCATCCAAACATTGGATTTTGCTTGCAAACAGAAGATTGTCTTAATTTATTGACAGGCTGAGAGCTTCCAAGAAAGGATTCCATCATGTACAACCATATCCATACATTTCTTGGATATATGTACAGTATTGGATTTTTTTTCCTATGGAAATTTTAAAAAGCCCCTCTGACTTATAGGACTCAGTTGTGTCTTGCTGGCAATATTACATGCTTGTTTGTGTATTTGTTTTAAATATTTATATAGCTGCCCATTTTATATCAAAATCTGAGTAAGTTCCAACAAGGAGCAGAGTGCAAAGTTAAAGTGGCATAATAAGATTCAGCGCCAGGGAGATAGGTAAGCCAAAAGAAGGAGGGTGACACAGAAAAATATCACTTGTTAATATGCTAGTATATGTTTAGACTAGCATCTATAAATAGTCTAACAACTAGAATCTTACTTTTAAATTCAGCATGATTGTGGCAGGTATGTAGTTCATACACAGACTTGTGGAGTTGACAGGCAGACCCAATAAATTGGAACTGGGTTGGATAAGGGTGGTAATTTTGCCATTCAGAGTTCCTCCTGTGTTTTGAGGTATTTTAGCAACTTGAATAACAAGTCTAAGGAATGGAATTAACATTGAAGAATACCTTACCTGTGGACCAGGACTCTGCTCCTGAAATGTAATATGGGGTTCCTGATAGTATAACAGTGCTTGACTGGCAGGTTCCTACATGAGCTTCTGGACTTCTGCTTGTGATGTAGTCCTTTTGATATTGATTGACTTCATATCCATGAATGACAGTGAGGGACAAGAACTTTAGAAAATATTTATTTTTTTCACAGTTGATAGTTAAATTGTCCTCTTTACAGTAAAATGTGATGGTTCAAAGAAATAGTCTCCTGTTAACTTGAGAGAAAGATGGAGACATTGAAACTGGTCTTTTAGCCAGCATATGTAGCTGATATTCTTTTACTGATAGAACAAATTTTACAGAATAAATGTAAAGGCTGAATAAAGTCAGCATCAAGATACACTTCTATTTTATTCCCTTTGAATTGATATAGGGTGGGTGGATTGAGTAAGGATGACCTACAGAGACATCCAAACTGGTGCAGTGTTTTTCTTGTGCAATTTCATAAGAGTTCATAAGCAGTAACTAATCAATGGATAAGAGAGACAATTTTACTCATAGCCGGCCACTGGGCATTGAATCAAATTCTGCCTTTAAATATATAAATTCATAAAATTAGATAAAAACATAATTGTTGCCCTATGGGTGTATTTTTGACCCTCTCTAAAGCCAGTTTGTTCTGCAATGACTTTGTTCTAAATCAACAAGTCAACCAATTTACCTTTAAGATGTCCGGCATATAGCTTGATTATATTCCCAGGTTAACTGGACAGAAATTTGATGGGCTAATTTTTATGTAGTGGAACAATGATATATTTGCCCCATTTTTAGGTAATATGAGCTATACAATCTGGGTAAAAATATTTGCCAGGATTGAGGGCCACCATTTGTGGTGAAGAAAGTCCTCCCCAAGGCTTTTACTTGCTTCACCTGCATGTATTTGGAAATCCTGAAAAACAAAACAAAACAAAATAGGGAATTGCAACCTGCTAGATTTTCTGGGCAAAGCAATGTAGTATTGCTGAAGTTAGTGTTTGTCATGGAATTGAGCTTCTCCACAGTATCTGATTTTTATTGGCCATGAGAAAACTATTTTGAAGAATCAGTAGGTATTTGAGTAGGATTTCCAAAATGAGTTTAAATTCCATTCTCAAATGTATGTCCTACGCTTAAGCATCCATTCTTAGTGGCCAGGTATCTCTTTATCTCCTGTGCAACATAAGAAAGCTTTTACATTAGCTGTCCTTAAAGGGGGGTTTAGTGAGACATTTACTCAACAGCTTCTTTGCTCCAATCCATTGGGAGAAATTAATTTAATCACTCACAATCTCTTCCATGGTCATAAGCAAGGACTACTTGTAGTTCCATTGTAACCACTTCCTGAATACTAACAGGGAGGATGCCATCTGAAAGAAAGAACATTCTTCTGCAGTAGCAAAAAAAAATAGTCTTCAGAACATGATATATTGGAGAACTCTAAAATCCCTATTGAACCAGATGAGTTTGTTCCTCATGAAGAATACAGCCCTAAAAATTCCTGGAATATTACAGCTGTTGACCATGTAAGAATGCTGGAAAGACAATACCTCAAGGGTACAACATACACACATAATGAAGGGTTCTTGGTGCTTTCTGAGTTTGGTTCTTTTCTTGCAGGCATTTCATTACCCAAATTAGGTAGAATAGCAATGATGATATTACCTAGTTTGGGAATGAAACATCTTCAAGAAAACAGCCATGCTCAGAGAGCACCAAGGACCCCTCATTTCAAACCTGAGCTATACATTCTCCTTTATTGATACACAAATAAGTCAGATTCAAACTTTTTAGGCTAAATAAAGATATGTCAGAATTATGTCTGAAACTTGAAACATGTTTAAATTGTCTCAATGAATAAAGATGTTTTGAACGACACTTTCTATTACCTATAATTATTTATGATGTACTTATTGAAGATATAGTTCAAAACCATAAAATTATTTTTCTGTAGTTAGTCAAACTGAGGTAAAAGGCTGCTCTCTATGTTCTAAATGTCACTATTCAAATATTGATATCAAATATTTTGTGCCTATATCTGTAATAAAAAATATGAAATAGGATTACTTTATGTGGAGCATTTTTGTATTGTTATGTTAACATTATGTTATGTTTTCAGTTCTGTTAATTCATATTCATTTTTCCTGTTGTTTAAACAAGTGTTTCTTGTTTAAAAAGTGTGAACTGTGGGCCATAGGTCTATTTTTATCTATTATACATTTAGAGGTATTTATGCTAAAATTGGTCTATGTCTATGAAGTTCAATGTGGAAGACAGTGCTTTTTTTTTCTGACAGAGAGTTTGGTATACAAAATAGTTCAGGGGATGGAACCAATAATTGTTTTAGATTCTCTTGGGCTAGAATTGAATTTTATAATTAAAAGCAGAAGATGTTCCAATTCAGATAACACTGACATAATTTTTACCATCTGAATAGTTTCTAAATTTTATTTCCAGTCAAGTAAATTAAGTCTACAATTTAACACAGAATTAAGTGTAGTCAAGGTTATTCACTATGAAAAAAAAATCCTAATAATTTCATCCTGTCTATTTACTTGGTGTAAGTCCTAACATATTTAATGGGATTTTCTTCACTGAGTAATTTAAATTTTTTTGATAACATGAATCATATTATCTTATAAAAATAGATCAGATTATAAAAATTATAAAAATAGGAGAAGAAGAAAAGAAAAAGAAAAGAAAACTAAAGTCTTATTTTTAAAAAAATATTTTTAACTTAGGTTTATATAAATGAAAAGAAATACAGACTCTACATATCATACTTTACTCCTTTTTTTAAAAATGTTGACATACAGGAATAAATCTTCAGAATAAAAATTAAACTATTTCCTATTTCTGGGATGTCCAAATGACTTACAATGGTGAAGAAAACAAAAGCATGCTGGGTATTTTCCAAGTTAAAAATAAAGGTTGTCGCAAAAAATGAATGTTCTCATTGTGCAATTTAAGTTTTAAATCAAAGTTAGCAAATAAGCGTAGGACATCTCTCTATATGAACCATGGGGTACTTTTTGCATATCTAAACACAAATTACCATTTCATGGCAATTTGTTAATTTAATTAGATATTTTCAGGATTTATTTCTAGTATTACTTATTACTTATTTCAGGCTTTTAGCTAAAGGTCACAGGAGTGAATCTTGTTTTGCCAGGTGGATGTCTAACATATACAGGACTTTGATAAAAAAAAACAGCTGTAGCTGCCTGATACCAGCTATGGCTGAACTGTGCAAATAAATATATCTAGGCCCCAAATACTTGCCACATCTGCCAACAATTAGTTATGTATCAGAACTAGAAAGCAACACAGAATAAACATGATCTGATTTCAGAATAAGCAAACAAACAAGAGTCTCAGCATCATTATTCATCAAGTGGAGGTGAAGTTACCCAATGTAAGGATTTCAGGCTCAAATCTGTTAACTGGTAAAGTTTATTGGGCAGTATTAGAAAACAAAAGATCTGATGGTCTGAATGCTTTGCAGATGTTCTGGGACTGAAGGAACCAATCTGTCTGCCTGAGAATGAGTCTTCAGGTTCTTCTGGGATATTAGATGTGAGTGTCATGCTACTTTCCATATCGCCCTAAGCATGCCTGCATCTCTGTTTAATCTTTTTCTTTTGTTCAAAATCTTCTTCTTGTGTTCAAAACAAAATTTATATTAACTTTATTAAAGTAGCATGTTCCAGAGATTAGCAGGTTTTCTGTCTCTTTGTGTACATTTTGGTTCTTCAACTTACTTCTGGAACTCAGAAAACTGATATACTAGTCTATCTAGCTTAGTACTGCCTGCAGGATTTCTATATTCTTTATCTTCTCAATATACACAAAGTTTTGGGAACTGAATTTGGAATCCTTGGCAGAATACCGAAAGCAAATTGATTTCTGTTGCTCTTGGCATTTCTCAAACATGGCTCTAAGGCTCCAGGACCTCAATAACTCCACAAGTTTACTTCCTACAGAGACAGCAATAACAATTCATTTCTTTTGCCCATGATTCCTAAGCTTGGGAAGATATCTTAATTAGCATTAAAAAAAGATTAAAGCAATAGCAATAGCAGACTTATATACCGCTTCATAGTGCTTTACAGCCCTCTCCAAGCAGTTTACAGAGTCAGCATATTGGCTCCAACCATCTGGGTACCCATTTTACCAGCCTTGGAAAGTTGGAAGGCTGAGTCAACCTAGAGCCAGTCAGGGTCAAATTATTGGCAGTGAACAGTGAGTTAGCCTGCAATATTGCATTCTAACCACTGCACCACCACAGTTCTTTCTGACCATCATGGCATCCTTTCTGACCATCAATCACATTCAGCTCTTTCTCTTGTAGTTACTTTCATACCAAGGCCATAGACAAAGAGTGCTTAACTCTGGAGCGGTGAATTAATTGGTTGCAAAAACAAACTGGTAAGGTCAGAATGAGATGAAATTGCCAAAACAGTAATGTCAACCCAGGACTCCCATTCTAAAGTTCTGCTTTGAAGTAATCTCTGTTGAGTTTTCATGCCCTCTACTATAAGTCTGAAAGTAATTTTTAGAAAGAAAAGAAAAATTGTTCAAAAGATATGGCCAGTATAGTAAATAGAAAGCAAAATAAGTATTTATTTTTATCTAGCCTATGATACCAGTTTCAGAAAACCAGAAAAGAACCAACAAGCCTCAACCAACATATTATGCAACAAATATACTGCATTTTACAAATATTTGCCTTAGTTTTGTCATATAGCTTCAAGGTTTAATTAAGGAGCTTATGGCTTTTCATCTCCAAGGTCATGTATTTGGGTTCCTAAACCCCACAGGTGAGAAGATTCCTACAGAAATTTCCTTGAAGAAAGATCATAGCTCAATGACAGAATACTTTATTTGCATGTGGAATATTCCTGGTTCAGTTCTGAGACTCTCTAGGTATGATTTTTCAGCATTTGAAAGAGCTGGTGACACTTAGTGTGAATAATATTGAGCTAATCAACCAAAGGTCTGACTCAGTGCCATAATAATATCAAGCGTTATTTCTTTCTCCTCCCTACCACAAAATATGATCCTTTCAACTTTCCCATTTTTATTTTTTTTGTACCTTAAATGTTTTTTGCATTGTCATTGTTATGTTTACCCAATATGTTTTCACATATTTGGAAGACCATCACATATGATAAAATGAGCTTGGATTTTGATTACATTTCCAGCACTTATTAGAAATTCCTTTATACATTTTCACTCATCTATCTGTGGTTAAGTACCAAAAATACATCATTTTGTAAAAGTTTTCTTTCAAACAATAATTTAATGTGAATTTTAGTCCATTCATCCATACATTCTCCCATTTAGCTAGTTTATATTATACCCAAATATTTTGCCCATTTTACCATACACTTTTTAATGTATTCATCTTCTAGGTTCATCTTAAGTAACATTTTATATACTTTAGAAATCAAGTGGTCATCTCCAGAACATAAATTAATGTCCAATTCAGATTTAGTTTCTGTAAAAACAAAACTTTTTTTAATCAAATTTAAATCTTTCAAAAAATCTGTAATAATTAAACCAACCACAAGCAAATCCTTCACTTACTAGTTGTTCTTTTGTCCTTATCTTAAATCTCTCTTTTTCAAATATCAATAAGTTCAATATGTCATCCATTTACATTCTGAAATCATCTCTGTTCTATGTAATGCTTCATGAGATGATAGCCAAAGTGGCATTTATCAGCTAATCTTCTTTTATACTTCCACCATACACATGCAATAAATTGACTGTAGCAGAGAGGGGAGTTGTGACGGGATCAGCGCTGGCTGGGAGGCTTTGCTGGAGCTCTGCGGATTTGGTGGATTTGGAGATCTGGCTGCATCCGTGGTGGCTGGCGGCAGGGCATGGCTCTTGGGGAAAGATTTTTAAAGGGGAAGAGGAGATTGACTGGGAAGGAAGAAGCTTTTATCTTTTTTTCTGGAAAGGAATGCTACATGAAGGGAGAGTGAGATAGGAGGTTGGCGAAAAACCTTTTATCCTTTTTTTCTAGAGAGGCAAAGCTAGACAGGAAGAGCAAGGGAAGAGGTTGGCTGGGTTTTGTTTTTATTCTTTTTGGTGAGGCAAGCTGGATGGAGAGGGAGGAATAGAGATAGAGAGGTTTCTGTAGAGCAAGCTTGAAAGAGAGAAGAGAAGAGAGAAGGAGAGGATTCAGTGTGGAAAGGTCAGAGAGAGAGGAGGAGATAGAATAAGAGAGGTTCCTGTGAGCTGCTGAGAAAGACTGACCATCATCACCTCACGTGAGCTGCCTGCAAGAGACTGACCATCATCATCTCGTGTGAGCTGCTGCTGCCAGAGATGGGAGCTGCTTGTTGACAGCTGACTGACCACCATCATCACCTCACGTGAGCTGCCTGCGAGAGACTGACCACCATCATCTCATGTGAGCTGCTTGCTGAGAGACTGACCATCATTACCTCACATGAGTTGCTGCTGACAGAGGCAGAGCATCACTGCACCGTGTGTCTCTATCAAGCAGAGGTGTCCAAGTAAAGGACCCCTTGGACCGGCAGCCAGACCAAGTGGGTCAGGAGAATCTGGACTTCAGTGGTCAGGAGAATCTGGACTTCAGTGGTGTTGTTGGGACAAGTGAGCCCAGCCACTCCAATTGTACCTCTTGATACTAGGGAAAAGATAGAGAGTGAGGTTTCAACAGATCAGTTCTACGCTAAGAACATGCAGCTTTCCCAAGAGTGGCGAGAGAGGGCTAGAGACCAGCTTTGGAGGTGGCAACATCTGTTCTCAAAAGATGAATTTGATGTGGGATGTGCTAAGAGCACTCAACATATAATCCGTCTACAGGAAAACAAGCCTTTCCGAGAGAGGTCTCGGCGGATTCCCTTAAGTGACTTAGATAGATGATATTACTGTCATTGGTGAGACTCTTGAACAACATGAAGAGCACTTGGAGAAGGTACTGACCAGGCTTTTCCCTTTTCCATATTGTCAGTCCCTTTTCTGGATTTTCCATTGACTGTATTTGTTGATCAATTCAGTCTTCTGTCATAATGTTTAATTGTTCCACTCTTTCTGTTGTATTCTGTGTAGTTGATTTTTTAGTTGTAATCAAAGTTTGAGTTTGTATCTCTAGGCTGACATCTTGTTCTTTTCTTAACATCTTATTTCATCAGTAGCTGTTAAAATAGTTTGATGAATTGCTTTCAACATAAAAAGAATCTGTTCCTGGCCTTCATCCATATTCTCTTTGTAGTGTATTAGGTTAAGGCTTTACAATCAGAGAATATAGAAAAAAAATTGTCACTGAGTATGGAACATAGCTGGGCTTCTCACAGCTGATGTTTCAAGGTTACATAGCTCTTATCTATTGTCTGTGCTGCTGGCCGAGTCTTTTTTAAGGAATAACAAGTTGTAATGTCGAGTTTAGCCACAAGATGTTGCCTCTACTATTTAAAGTTTTCTTTTAAGTCCCAAATTCTTATAATCTTTTCAATTTTGCTTCTTTTTTATAAGTAAAAACCCAGATCTTCAGTAAGGATACAAATTCTTTTAGTCCACAAACTTTAAAAAGTAAAATTCCAATTAGGATCAAGTTATTCTTGCAACGTTTTAAACTCCCGTGGATAGTTAGTCACCACTGTTTCTGGAGGGAGGGGTAAAATCTCCCTTCCCTCTCCACAGGAGGGAAAGTACTTTAAGCAGCTTTTGCAGGTAAAAAAAAATAGTTAGGATTTAAGAGTGGTAGATCTCACCCAGTCTCATCCACACTGCTTTATAGTTGCCTGGTGGTAAGTGTGACTTTGGCTGTCTGCAGCCTAGTGACGAGCCATATTGCTATGGCCGGTCTTTCATCTGCCAGTTTGGAGGGCTGCCCCAGATTGAGCAGAAGGGCTATCAAGTGGGGATCCCCTCCTTGCTGGTCGCCCCTACAGGGTGAATTTCGACCCTTTCCAGGGTCCCCCAGCAATGCAAAACTGGACACGGAAGACAAAGCTTGCCTTCCAGATGTGCATGGTGGCTGCATCGGCAAACCGGAAGTCCCATCTTCCTCTTAATGCCTGTATTGTATTGTATAAAATGTCCTCATATCAAAGCCTTACAAGTATCCCAAACTATTGTCAAATTGGTTTCCTTACCTAAATTATTATTAAAATAGTCTTGAATTACCCGTTTACATTCTTTAACAGTCTGTGGTCTTGGCAAAATAGACTCATTTAATCTTCATTTAAAAGACTGAGGACCAAATTTAAGATATAAAGACACTGGATTATGGTCAGAAAAAAGTTTTTGAAAGAATAATAGATTTAGTTGCTTTATGAAGCAAATTTCTTTGTAATCCAAATTGTATCAATTCTAGAAAAGGATTTGTGTCTCTCTGAAAAGAAGGTTAAGTCTTTTGTTAGTCCATTTTTATACCTCCAAACATCAATCAAACCTAAAGCATCGGTCAGTTCGAAAAAAGTTTGGGGAAGTTTCCCTTGTGTTTCTTTAATTCTTTTATCAGCTGATCTGTCCAGTTGTGGGGTTACTACCCCATTGTAGTCTCCAATTACACTGATACTGATACTGAAAAGAATAGGAGAGTAAGTGTTCAGACAGATATTTAAAAAACTTGGGGTTTTTTTGATGTGGGGTATATAATCCCAGCACAATAGATTTTATTCCCTGTAATTCAGTTTGCACAATTACATACCTGCCTTGATCATCAGCAAACAATAAATGTGGATGTAGTTGAGGTTTTATATACAAAACTACCACATTAATTTTTTTCTTTGAATTAGCAAAAATAAATTCCAGACCCAATACATTATTTGTTAAATATTTTTTATCAGTCTCTCTAATTTGAATTTCTTGCAAACATATATCATGGTTCACTTTTTTCAAATAATGAAATAACTTTTTTTTTCTTTTGTGGGAAATTTGCCCCCATTGACATTCCATGTCAAAATCTTGCAATCCATCTTAATGAAGAGGAAGTTCCAGGATTCCAGATGAGGCTCCCATCTCCACAGCCTGTCCTTGATAAGTGTCAAACCTCTTTTTATCTTTTTCTTTCTGATCTATGTTTTGAAAAATAGTACAGATCCGATCCATGGTTTTCCGAAAATAAAACCTGGTGCTATAAGGACTGAATTTAGTCTATACTGTTGATTTCTAAAGGTATAGATAATCCCTTCCAGTTTATCCCAGTGAAAGGGAATATTATTTTGCTCCAGGAGTTATATTCTTTGCATTTTCTTAATATTGTAATTGGAATTTCTCTGAATATTTGCACCTTTTTTCCAAAAATGTTAGATTTCTGGTGGTAATGTTTCTGAATTACTTGCTCCTTAATAGATTTTCTTATAAATTGGATCATAACATCTCTTGTCTTCTGGCTGCATATGCTGAATTTATTTTGTAAATCTTGTGGTATTTCTTTAGAGAAGTCATTTTTATTTATTTAATCGGGTTTTGAAAAAAGCATTTTGAATCTTTAAGTGGTGGTACAATAATTGTAAATTGAAAGTTTTTATAATTCAGGCTTTTTATTTTTTTAAAAAAACTTAGGCAAATTTATTACTGATTATCCCAAAGATGCTTTTTCATGAGATGACTGGACTTTCTTGTTTTTCTTTGAAGACGTTTCACTTCTCATCCAAGAAGCTTTTTCAGCTCTGACTGGATGGTGGGGAATGGAAAGATTTATACTCCTGCAGACAGCTGTTCGTTTGCATTCTTTTAGCGATTTTTTAATGCTACCTGGAGGCTTATCTGTGTCTTCAGGGTCATCTGAATAGTGCAAATGAGTGTGGAGCCTTCTTGGAATTGCTGAAAAGACTGTGTTGTAGATTGGATATAGATGATGTTGTATCCCTTCCCCTCTGTTTAGAGATGGCTGTTCAATTTTGACATAGATGGCCTTTTTGACCCCTCTTTCAAACCAGTGGTCCTCTCCATCCAAAATGTGAACTTTGCTGTCTTTGAAAGGGTGGCCTTTCTCTTTTAAATGCAGATGGACTGCTGACTCTTATCCTGATGGGTTTGTTCTCCTATGTTGTGCCATACATTTATGAAGTTGTTGTTTTGTTTCTCCAATGTACAGATCTGCACATGGCTCACTGCATTGTACTGCATATACCACGTTGCTCAGTTTGTCTCTAGGTGTTCTGTCCTTGGGGTGGACAAGCTTCTGCCTTAGTGTATTCTTAGGTTTGAAGTGTGCATGTATATTGTATTGGCTGAAGATCCTCCTGAGCTTTTCCGATATTCCTGCAATGTATGGAATGACTATGCTGCTTCATTTATTGTTTTCTTTATCTGTTATGGATGAGCTCCTGCTAGGTCTTTTTTGAGATTTGATGAAGTCCCACTTGGGATAGCCACACGTTCTGAGGGCTTCCTTGATGTGTTTTATTTCTTTTTCTTTTCCTTCTTTGCTGGTGAGCAGGCCTTTAGCTCTGTGGTGTAGGGTTCTGATAATTCCCGTTTTGTGCTCCAGTGGGTGGTGTGAATCAACATGTAAATATTGATCTCTGTGTATGGGTTTTCTGTAAATTCCAATGTTAAAGCTTTGGTCTTCCTTAATATATACAGCACAGTCCAGGAAGGCCCTAACATCTTCATGTGTAAATTTGATGTATCTCTCCACCGAGTTAATATGTTTGGTGAATGCTTCTAATTCCTGTGTTTTGATCTTCACTCAAGTATCGTCCACATACCTATATCAGTGAGTGGATGGAATTCCTGTGAAGGAGTTTAGGGCTTTGGTTTCTATCTCTTCCATGTATAGATTGGCCACAATGGGGGACACAGATGAGCCCATGGCACAGATGTGTTTTTGTCTGTATTGAAAATAGCTAGTAGCCAGGCAGAGGTCCAGCATGGCACATATGTGGTCTGGGCTGAGGTTGGTTCTGTCACCTAGGGTGCTTGTCTCTAACAGGCTCATTTTTGTATTATTCCTATACATGATTGTTGTATGATATCCAATGTATAAAATAAAGAAATTGCCGTGGTTGTCTAATAGATGTTTAGAACAACTGTACTTTAGTAGGATATATTTTATTTATTTTTTACATTTCTAATGAGTTATTATCATATGATTCTTTCACAGTCACTTCTTAAAGCCAACTTTAGTTGTATTTTTTTATTCCATTCCTCATTTTAGACTCTTTATAACCCTCTTGAGCTGTCAGTTTTGTATTCATGACTAACATAAATACACAGAATTAAATGTAACCAATAACAAAAGGGCAAAATTATCCTTGTAGATCAACCTGCTTTGATACGTCTTTTCTCATTCTGTGCACCAATCATTCCTTTTTGCCAACAATAAATACATGCATGCTGGGAGTCTACAAAAATGTTGTGCAGTTCATAGAATGGTGTTTTGACATATTTTAATCATTGTAAGCATGCTGTTCCTGATGTTCTGTTCCCTACTAGGAATGCCTATTGCAAGCTTCAGTCAGGTTACAAATTATTCTGTGAGAACAAGTTTTGATATGATTGCAACCCTGACAACAGATAAGTCCAACAGAAAAATAAGAGACACGTGGAAATGACTGCTTATGCCCCAAAAGAAATGGCTTCTAGCCCATTAGATGTGTAGGCAGAAAAAAGAGAAATTCAAATCTTTGAACATTGGTTTCAGTATGAATAGGGCTTGTATTTTGAGCACAGCAATCTCTAGAATCCTTTCATAATGCCTTTATTAACTCTGTTACAATAAATCTATATAATATAGTTCTGGTATCCTTGGAAGTATTTTCTTTCAGTATATTTTAGTTGACAGAGAAAAATCTTACATATATGGTTCCTGGACAAGGATGGTCAAGCTACCATTGTTTAGATTCAACAGGACACATAATATAAGTGCAATGTGTCATAAATAATTTATTATTATTAAATAATGATTAGGTTATATGGGCATAATGATATGTCCTACCCGGACTGGTAAACCTCTATAAAGCTTTAGAAAATACAGTTTACACAATAACTATCATTATTTTACTTACTTCTAAGATGCCATTCTGTTACCCTGAGATAATATTACATTTGTCTGCACAATGGTGATCACATTGTTGTATCATATTGCTAGAGACCACTTGTGTTTACAGAATAAAAAAGAAGGAAGGAAGGAAGGAAGGAAGGAAGGAAGGAAGAAAGAAAGAAAGAAAGAAAGAAAGAAAGAAAGAAAGAAAGAAAGAAAGAAAGAAAGAAAGAAAGAAAGAAAGAAAGAAAGAGAGCTATAATAGTCCTATCAGCATGTTTTGATAGCAGGTCACATATATTTTACCATTTTAGATTTGTTGAATAGATCCATTCAACATGATTCACAGAGATGCTGAAAATCAGGTCAGCAAGAGAAAATGTCAAGACGTTTCAAATGCAAGACTGAATGAAAGTGCTGTTCCAAAGTGGATCACTGACCTGTCTGTAGTATCAGATTCTGAAATGTTTTAGGTGGCAGGTCTGGGAAGTATACAATAAACTTGTATATCCCATTGATGTCAGTGGGTGATACAGCCTCAGCAACATTTGAGGGCTAAGTTAATTAGTGACTTTTGTTTGCCCTTCCCTAGTTACAATAAATAGTGATTGCTGTTGTTTAATTTTATTAATTATGCATGTTATGTACAAAGCTGTTTCTTTTCATTTTTGCAAAAGCAATAGCAATCATACTGTCACTATTCCTCACAGAATGAGAAATTAAATATGGTTTATATTTGTGGAAATTCTATAAACATTCAAAGTATATAAATATAGGCATTCAAAATATATAAATTCCCTAATTTATATAGAATTGGTTATAATCCCTTTCTCCCTCACATGCCTTTACTATGTATTTTGGATTGCATTAACACTGCAAAAATGAGGCAGAAAATCTATCAGAAACCATTCATACTGTCCACGCAATTCTATTAAATGCTTACCTAATTTTCAGTTAGGCCAACTCATAAGACTGATACAGTGACTTGGTAGATTTTACAGCACTCCTGAATTATTTGAAATACAAGAATGGTATAAATATTTCAAGCAAACTCATTGATTCAAAATATCTCAAGTGAAAATTTCACATTTAACTAATTCTGTGGTAATAACAAGATAAAAGAACATTCTCATATAGCAGATGATCTGGTATGCTGCTAATCTATCTCTACTCTTTTGTCTTGGTTTGCAGATAGAGTACAAGTAAATGATTAAGTATTCTCTTCACCAAATAGTGATTTTGTTTTATTTAGGAGTTCAGACAGATATATGACCAGATTATCAAAGCATAAAAACAATAATGAAATAATCAATAAAAATATTAAAATACAAACATGTATCTCAAATTAAAACACCTGAACATGTAAGGATATCTTTGCTAGAATCATAAAGGTGTGATACAGGTAGCAGGTAATATGTTTAATGGGAGGGGTTTCTCCTAATCAGAGTGCAAATACACTCTAATCTCTTAATATATAATTTCTTCTGACCAAGGATTTTCATGGGTAAATTGCTATGGGAAGAAGTGCCCCTTCAGATACTTTAAGGAGCAGTTTAGATTTTCAGAGTTATGTTTTCTTGGGCCATAAGTGGATCAAAGCTTCAAATTAATATTCATGGTCAGAAACCCTATATATAATGTTTAATGGAAAGTGACCAGAACAGGGATCAAATTACCTCAGAAGCAGTGGTGGGATTCAAATATGTGAACAACCAGTTCTCTGTGTGGATGCCGCTTCCGGAAGTCCATCTGGGCCTGGGAAACAAAAAATTAGCTACTGGTTCTGCCGAAGTGGTGTGAATTGGCTGAATCCCACCACTGCTCAGAAGTCTATAAATGGCCATATCTGCTGAAACATCTGAAGGTCATGAAGGGGTCCTGTATAATCGGCTAAACCAATAAGATCTAAGAATACCTCTCTCCATAATACACTTTTGCTTTCTAAGGGGAAAATGCAGCTCCCAGATCTATAAAGTGACTCTAATGATTGTATCTTGTCAGGATTCAACTTCATTTTGCAGCATTTTTCCATCACAAAGGTCTACCCGCTAAGGGAACACTTGACATTCAATTAACTTTTCATTTAGGGTCACAAAAATTAGTCACATTACTGAATGGCCAATAAAATCTAAGCAGCTTTTCTGTATCAATAATGTCATTGCTTGGAGAGGTCTTTCCCTGAATTCAGAGCCTTCATAAGGAACCATTTGGCTCTCCCTTCCCAGTTGACAATGCCTCCTGTCACATAATGTTGTTCCC
Organism: Protobothrops mucrosquamatus; assembly: GCF_001527695.2. Lineage (NCBI taxonomy): Eukaryota > Metazoa > Chordata > Lepidosauria > Squamata > Viperidae > Protobothrops > Protobothrops mucrosquamatus. The sequence continues at coordinate 438,731 of NW_015386775.1, read as the reverse complement.
TAGTTGGAATATCAAATAAATGGTTAGAAAGGATGAAGCAAGGAAAATGTAAATTAAGCACTGACAGTTCATTTTCACAGCTTTTATTTGTATTCATCACTATGTATAAAACTCCTGTCAGAGCTGCTTTGTGAGTCATGGATTCCATAAATTTACATTGTGCATGACCTCTGACACTTGGGCATTTATCTGGTTAGATGAGCTGGCAGCATGATAATTTTAGAATCAGCATTTAGTTCTGATGTATGATTCTGGTGATCTCTCTAAAATAGCAGGCAAGATTAAAGCATTTAAACCCTCATAAAATGACCATTTCAGTCCCTTCAGCTTCAGTCAACTATGCAGGCCTCTGGAGACAAACTCTGAGCTCCTGTAGAGGCAGCACTCTTGATTGCTTGGTATAGTGGAAAATCGCAACATTGAACTAGGGGAGATTTCAATGGTCCTGGACAGCCTTTCTAAACAAATTCCAATGGCCATTGAACTTGTTGGGAGATATTTGGTAAGACTCTAGCTCTTTGCTGGCCATTCTAAAGATAAGCCAGTCTTTCTGCATACAATTATATTTAATAAGCATATTTCAAGATGGGTTTTTTTCCCTCTTAGTGTAGGTACTGTAAGTCAGATAGAGACCTGCAGAGTATTCAATTTCAAATCAGGTAAATCCAAACCCCCTCTTTCCTTAGCATCTTGCAATAATTTATATCTAATTCTTGTTTTTTCCCCCTGCTATATAAACTTTGGAATATATCTCTGCCATTGTTTAAATGGAATATCAGCAAGTATTGGTAATGTTTGAAATAGGAAAAGCATCTTTTATAAAACATTTATCTTGATTATAGAAATTTTGCCCAATAATGATAAATGCAATTTGTCCCATCTTACTAAGTCTTTTTTTAATACCATTCTAGAGAGACACATAATTATTTTTGAACAGGTTTGTGTTTGAGTTTGTTAACATAACCCCCAAATATTTCACATTTTTCTCAACTCTAAAACCAGACTTTTTAGTCAGAAATCACCATGCTGTAAGATCATATTCTTAATCACCATTGATGTTTTCTGCTTGTGATTTTTAAAACCGGCCAAGGACCCAAATTTGTTTAGTTTCCTTATCAACTGTTCTATATTATTTTTTAGTTCTTGCAGAAGTATCACCAAATCATTAGCAAAGGTCCTCAATTTATAAACTTCCTTCTTAATGTTTATATCTTTTATTTTCTCATCTTGCCTGATATCTCTATTCAGGACTTCCAACACCAAGATAAACAGCAGTGGAGACAGTGGACATCCTTGTCTTGTACCCTTTCTAATTTCACATGGATTAGTTAGATCACCATTAATAACATTTTTTGCTTGCTGTGTTGCATAAACAGCTTTGACCCCTTGAATAAAATTCCCACCAAAGTCCATTTCTTCCAGAACTTTAAACATAAAGACCCAATTTAAGTTGACAAAGGCCTTCTCAGCATCTAAGAATATTAAAGCTGTCTGTTGTTCATTGTGATATTGTAAATATTCAATAATGTTCAAAATCATTCTCACATTGTTCCTTAGCTGTCTTTTTGGCAGAAAGCCAGCTTGATCGTCATGAATATATATCTGTAAAACTGTTTTTAGTCTTTCTGTCAAAATTGCAGCAAATAGTTTACAATCCTCATTTAATAATGAGATTGGTCTATAATTCTTTATCATCATGGTATCCTGACCCTCCTTCAGAGGTAACACAATATTAGCTTCTGTCCAGGTTGTGAGTATCTTTCCCCCCTGTAATATAACATTCATTACATCCTTTAACGAGTGAAGAAGTTCATCTTCAAAACATTTATAATAGTGACTTGTAAGCCCATCTGGGCCAGGGGCTTTGCCTAATTTCATTTTTCTTATAGCTTCTGATATTTTAAAGATAGTTATTGGATCATTCATAAATTGTCTCTGAGTTTATGGAAGTTTCAGCAAGTTTTGTCTAAGCAAATATTCATCTATTTTTGACCCATTTAACTCCTGCATTTTATACAGATTAGAATAAAAATTGTGAAAAGATTTTTTAATCTGTTCATTATCTGTTATTACTTTGTTGCCTTCACAATTTTTTTCAATCATTCTCTTTCCTTCTCTTTTCTTAATCTATATGTCAACCATCTCCCTGGTTTATTTGCAAACTCAAAGTGTCTTTGCTTCACATAATTCAATTTTGTTTCTATTTCTTGGACTGTTAATATAGACAGTTGTTGGTGTAATAAGTTAATTAGATGTAAAATTTAGGACTTCTGGTCTGACACTCTGACAGGATGGGTGGAAGAAACCAGGGCTCCAGCTTCTCAGCCTGATTTCATTCGGTCTGGCGACCCCAAGGGGTCATAAAGTTGCCCTGGAGGGGCAACGAAGAAGGAGAAAAGCTTTGGGAGTCTGGACCAGATGGCGGTCGGTCCAGATGGACTGAAGAAACCTTTCTAAAGGATGGAAGAAAGGCTGCCTGGTAAGCATAGACAGCCCAAGTCATCGTCAGCCGGGAAAAAAAAGTGAGGAGCCGTGGTGCTCTGCTGAAACTGGGTGAGCCTGTTTTTTACTCCTATTCCTTATGGACTCAGAAATGCTGATCCCCTGATTGGGAAAAAATCTAAGAAGTAAAGATCCCAGAAGGACTAGGGGAGAAGAGAGTTAAAAGCGGCGAGCAATTACAAGAGGGGGAAGAAATTTAAGGAATATAAAAGATTTTTTTAAAATGGAACTTAGATTGATTTAAAGAAAGACTGCCTAACCTACAGGATGTGAAAAAAAATTTTAGATTTAATTGCTAGGGTAAATAACTTACAAAGAACTTTAAAAGAAAACTTGGTAACAATCTTTTAAAACCGGAAATAGACAATACAGTGTATGAGGACAGTGCACAAGGGCATCTAGTGGTGAAAGGAGATACTACAGTAATACCAAATAATAAAAGAATTTGAAAAGTGTTTGACCTTGAAACAACACCTGGTGTAAACAAAGTGCCTTTATGTGATTTTGCATAACAAAAGACTCTCTACAATTATATATGTTGACTCTGGATATAACCAAAACAGGAATTATTTGGAGACAGCAGGCATTTTACATTTGTGATTTGACTGGAGGATTTGGATTTAGCCTAAAGTAGTTGGCTCAATTTTATGGTTGGATTTTAACCTAAGATAGTTGGCTTTTTTTTTCTTTTTGCTTTTTTTAATCTTGTTTTTTCTCCTTGAGAATTTGGATCTAGCCTAAAGTAGTTGGCTCTTTTCATGGTTTGGATTTTAGCCTAAGATAGTTGGCTCGAAAAATGAGTGCATAAAATCTCACCAGACTTATGAAAAAAACTTCCTCTGCACCTTCTGTTGGAACATCTAGTCCAACAAGCCAGGGATCTATTGAAACAATGCTGCAGCGTGAGAAAATAAGCACTGCTCAAACTGAGATGCAAACCACATTAAAATTAATTCAAGAATCAATACAGAGAAACCATGAAGAGACAAAAAGTAATTTTGATAAATTAAACAAACAAATGTTGGATATAAAGACACAATTTGAAGTTCACCAGCAAATGATTGTTAAAAATGAACAAGGAATTCAGAAAATGGAAAATAAATCAGATAATATTGACAAAAAATGGAAGTACTAATACAAGAAAATAAAAAATTAGAACAAGCAAATCAAAACTTAGAAGGACCAGTAGCAATTTTAGAAATTGAGAAAGTGGAACACTATTTAAGATTTCAAAATATTCCTGAAGATAGAGAAGAAGATATAGCAGTTGTGATTATTGATCTTTTAGCAGAGGCTTTGAAAGCAGACTGAGTAGAGATACAAATGGAGATAGATGAAATATTTTGAATGAATTCAAGCTATGCAAGGAAATATAAACTACCCAGAGAAGTTCATGTAAGATTCATAAAGAAAACAACAAGACATGAAATACTGAGAAAAGTTAGAGATGAGCCATTACAATACAAGAATAAAGAAATTGTGGTGTTAAAGCAGTTCCCCAAGAGAGTAAGAGACACCCGAAGACAATATTACTTCTTAACTACAAAGCTAATTGCAAAAGGTATAAACTTCAGATGGTTAATGCCAGAAGGGATTTTAATCAACTGGAATAATACAAGATATCGACTGGATTCAGTTTGGAAGGCACAACACTTTGATGAAAGAAACCAAGCATTCTTAAATGAAGGAGAATAATATCAACAAGAGGAGAGAAAAGATCAGAAACAAATAGAAGAAGCAACTGAGGAAGCAACTATACAAACAGTAGAACAGAAAGAGAAACTTGATCAAGAGAGTTAGGGAATTGCCAGAGAACAGAGGACTACAAGATCGACAAGACCTAAATATAAATAACTGAAATGGAGAAAGAAAACAGAATTTTTTTCAGTGAATTTAAATGGACTAAATTCCCCATCAAAAAGAAATAATTTTTTTTAGAAAACTACAGAAATTAAATATATATATAATTAGTTTGCAAGAGACACATATAAAAAGACAATATTATAAACTGTTGGAATATCCCAAAATTGGGAAACTTTATCATGCATCATGCAGCAGAAAAAAAGGTGTAGCCAGGGCTTTTTTCTCATAGAACGCCCAGAACAGAGTTCCGGCACCTTTTTGGGATGGAACCTCGTAGGGTAGGCAAGGCGGGTTGTATGACATATGACGTGTGAGTTCCGGCACCTTTATATATATATATATATCTTCCCAAAAAACAAACTGTGAACACCAGGAGTATATCAAACTATACAAAGTTTAATAACATAAAACATAAAACAAAACTACACCAAGCTTTCGTCGGACTCCTTCCGACTTCGTCAGGGTTACGTGCCAGTCCATGAGAGAGTCTCTTTTATAAGCCATCCATCATCTGCGCCCGGCTCCTNTGTATAGTTTGATATACTCCTGGTGTTCACAGTTTGTTTTTTGGGAAGATGATCACACCCAGGAGTCACTGTTTTAGTTTTAATGTTATTAGAAATATAAGACAATAGACCCTAAAATGATTTATTCAGATAAAGAAGGAAGAAATGTGATGGTAGAAATATTTCTACATCAAAAACAAACATTGTTGGTAGTAATATACGCACCAAATAATAAACAAGAAAACTTTTATCAAAATCTCCATAGAAAAATAACAGAAATGGAATATCAAAATATTTGCTTAGTAGGAGATTTCAATGCAATAGTGGATGGACATTAGACTACAAAAGTAGCAAAACAGGAAAAAGCGGAAGAAAAAGATTACCTAAGACTTGTTTTAACATGATAGAAGAAATTGGAGTACAAGATGTTTGGAGGGAAATCAATCCAGGAAAATTTCAACATACATTTTATTCAAACAGTCATAAATCCTGGTCCAGAACTGACATGATTTGAATGATATCTGAATTGAGGACAAGTATGCAGGAGATTGAGATAGAACCAGGTACATGGGCAGATCACAACCTCTTAAAAATGACATGGAGAGGAATACCAAAAAAATTAAGATGGACTTTGAATCAATCTATATTAAAAGAAAGAGAATTTATAGAACTAGCAACAAAAGAAATGTTTTTCTTTAAAGAAAACAAAAAAGAATATACAACATTAGAAAATGTATGGGATACAGCCAAAGCATATTTTAGAGATATAGCTATAACATACATGGGGAAAAAAACCCAGAAAAGACAACAATACATATTATTAAGGGAAGAATTTGAAAAATTAGAATTAGAACTGCAAATGAATCCGCAAAAGATTCTGAAAAGAGAAATGGAAACAATAAAACATAAATTAAATTTGTTGGATTCAGAAAAATTGGCACAGCAAATAAAAAGAGAAAAACAAAGCTTTTTTTGAAAATGCAAACAAACCAGGAAGATGGCTAGCTTACAAACTAAAAAAACAGAAGGAGAAGAAGCTGATAAATAATTTAGTAGATGAAAAAGGTTGCCTACAATTTAAAAATGAAGAAATAAAAAAGATAATTAAAGAATACTATAAGAAACTGTATGATATGGAAGAAATTCCAAGAAAGAGAATGATTCAAAATCTGGAAGAAAATAATCTTCCAAAAATTTCAGAAACTTTTAAGACTATGTTAGAGGAAAAAATAACAATGATGGAAATAAGAAGACAAAAAAATGAAAAAACACCAGGGCCAAATGGACTACTGGCAGAGCTATATAAATCTTTACAAGATATATTAAGTGAACCGTTGAAAGATGTGTGCAGTGAACTTTTGTTGGAGGCTAAACTCCCAAATACATGGACAGAAGCAAATATTACCTTAATACCAAAAGAAGATTCAGACTTGACACAGATAAAAAATTACAGACCGATATCGTTATTAAATGTGGATTATAAAATTTTTACCTCAATAATAGCAGAGACCGAAAAGATTTTTAACTGAATTTATACATTCAGACCAAAATGTTGTTGTTTTTTTTACCAAAGAGACAAATTAAAAATAATTTAAGAGTGATAATGGATGTACTGGAATATTATGAATTACATGCAGGGAAACAATTGGCACTAATATTTTTAAATGCCCCAAAGGCATTTGTTAATGTTTCCTGGCAATTTATGATTCAGCAATTAAAAATAATGGACTTTGGACAAAACTTTATAAATACTATTAAAACAATATAAAATAAACAAACAGCGAAAGTGATTGTGAATGGAGATTATACAGAGAACTTTGAGGATGTCCATTATCTCCATTGTTATTTATTCTAACCTTGGAAGCTGTAAATAGAAATATTAGACAAGATACAGGGCTAGATAAAGACAAGATAAAGGACTAGAAATAAAAGATGAAACATACAAATTACAAGCATTTGCAGATGACTTGGTATTTATTTTAAAGAACCTTTGGAGATGATTCCTAAACTACTGGGAAAGATAGAACAGTATGGAGAAATAGCAGGACTGAAAATAAACAGAGAAAAAACTAAAGTAATAATCAAAAATCTTTCAGATAAACAAAAAAAACAAATGTCAGAAAAAATAGAACTACAAATAGTTAAAAAAATCAAATATCTGGGAATATACTTAACAGCAAGATGTTCAACGATAAAAGAAGATAACTATACAAAATGTGAATCAAATAAGAGTGGATTTGGAAAAATGGAAAAACTTGCAATTGTCAATATTAGGAAGAATTGCTACAGTGAAAATGAATATATTACCGAAAATTTTATTTTTATTCCAAACTGTACCTATAAAACTTGAGAAAAAATTCTTTGAGGATTTAAATTCATTAATTTTGAAATTTATTTGGCAAGGAAAAAAAGCTAGAATTAAGATGAAAATGTTACAAGATGCCAAGGAAAATGGAAGTTTACCTGAGTGGGTTTTATATTAGTAACATTGGTAAAAGAATGGATAATTCTTAGAAACAAAAGGTTGTTATATTTGGAGGGGCATGATTTACAGTTGGGGTGGCACACTTTCTTATGGTATGGGAAAAGTAAAATTCATATATATTTCCAAAATCACTACATAAGAAATGCATTATTAACAACATGGGAAACAGCTCATCTGTTTCCGAAGACTTCTCCATCTCCATCTCATCACCTGGCTCTGAAATGAATTTATGTCTGCTGAAAAACTCCTTGGTTTTATCTATAGAATTCAGTCAAAATCTTTGTTCACAGTATGTAAGTGTCACCCCCTCAAGCTTATCCCAATGAAAAGGGATTTTCTCATCTTCAAAATATCTGTAAGGAATGAGTAGGCTTTCCTTTTTTTGCAAATTTTCTACATGAATTTCCTTAAAAATAATTATGTCTACATTTTCCATTCATAATTTTGATTTAAAATGGAAGTCCAGAACATGGTCTCTTAGTATTTTTCTTACAAAGTGGACCAAGACATACCTTGGCAATTTTCTCATAACAGCAAATCTCAAGTTCAGTTGATATGCCTTGTCTATCTCCAGGTTGAGACTTTTTTTTGTCACAATCAATTAACATAGCCAAAGCTTTAATCATCCTTGCTCTGATGTCGTCTCCAGGTTGTTCAGGAATTGCTCTGAATCTTAATTGAAATTCTTTAGCATGTATTTCCAGGAGAATTCTCACATTTAGTTCATTTTCAAGAAGATTATCTTGCTTATTAACTTTGTGTTCCAAAGATTCAACCCCATCCTTCACCTGATTGATATCTCCTGTCAAACATTGTATCTCATCACAAAGTTCCTTTACCAATGTATTAATTTTCAGTTCAACCTTAGTACTTTGATGTTTGTTGTTTGGCTTGGCTAAAAGAATGGGTGAACTTTCAGAATAAGAGGTTACTGGACCTAGAAGGCCATGAACTAAGGTTTGGTTGGCACGGCTATTTATGGTATGATAAAGTTAATGTTGATTTTAATAATCATTTTATTAGGTGTGCCATTTTGAGAGTTTGGTATAAATACAAAACAAGGTTCTCCATGAAGGTGCCATTTTGGGTTTCCCCACAAAAAGCCTTTTTTAGAAAAGAGATGGTGATGAGGCCGAATTGGTGGACCTATGGTAAAATAATATCTTTTAACTTGGGTGAGCCTATCCTCAAATCTAAAGAGGAATTAGAATCAGAAGGTCATGTCTGCCATTGGTTTACATACATGTAATTGAAAGAAAGATTTAAACTAGATAAAAAGAATCATGGGTTTAGTTTTGGTAAAAATGAATTAGAAATCCTACTGTGTGGTAGTGATGTTATTGCTAAAGTTTATAAAATGTTATTGAAGTTAAATCTGGAAAATGGACAAGTAAAACATTGTATGATTCAGTGGGCAAGGAACCTTGATGTTATATATGTTGACAGCAGCAAGAATATTCTACGCTCAGAAATGGAAGACTACATTGATTCCCACAGTGGAGGAATGGTTGCAAAAACTTATGGAGCTAGCAGAGATGGCTAAATTGACTGTACTGATTAAAGGAAAGAATAAGAATACTTTCATTGCTACATGGAAACCACTTCTGGACTTTGTATTTGAGGTGGAAAAAATGAAACTTTGATTTTGGGCTTTACCGATTAGATAGATTTGATTTTATTAAAATGGCTAGTTTATATTATTTTGTAAAAGTAAAAAGCTGAGGTTTGATATTGATATTCTATTTTACTGCACCAAAGGAAGTTGGAAGTCAATGCCTTTTTTTTTCTTTTCTCTTCCTTCCTCACTTTTCTATTCTCTTTCCCCTTCCCTATCTTCTGCTATTTAGTTTTGTATTTTCATTATATTGTATATTATAAACTAATAAAACTTATATGAAGGGACCTGCAGAGTGTTCTGCAGGGCATGTGTGTTGTGGTCCACCAGTTGCCAGCAGAGCTAGCAGCAGAGTCAGACAAGGAGGTGGAGGGCGAGCCTGGGTCAACTTTGGAGCCTTTCGAAGACTCTGATGAGGAAGCAGAATCAGAGGCAGATGCAGAACCAGGGCTGTCTGACCGCATCCAGGCGGAGAGGCAGCTATCTTCGGGGCCTGAGCTGAGTGAGGGGGAGGAACAGATGGGGCCTGTCCCAGATGTGCATATGCATAGAGAGGAGAGGAGAGCAATGGAAGGCAATAAGCCGGCTCTCAGGGAAAAGAAGATATAGATGCTAGTCAACCCCTCCCTGGCTGGGAAATAAATACTAGGGGTTTGGGAGTGGCCTGTTGTCACAGACAACTATTCATTTTCCAGGGTACATCAATCAAGTCGGATTCCTTTGCTAGAACCAGGTTTGTAGGGACTATTTGCTCTGTATTTGAGGTGCCAACTGAGTCTCCCTGCTGGGAACTAATAGATAGTGAATTTGCCTCAGCCGATGTGAACAGGGACTTGGCTTGGCTTAATCCTTGAAAGACTTTCTATCTGGAGTTCTCAAGTGAACAGAGACTGTTCTTGCCCTGTGTCAGAAGGGGAAAAGACTTTCCTTTGTGACTACTTCTTTTTGGTTTTGTCTACCCAACATCAGCAAAGATTGTTCTTACTCTGTTTTAATAAAAGGGGTTTGTTTTACTCGCAAGTAAGCGGTTTTTCATTACTTGCGAAGGTTGGGTCAGAATAATGTGGGAGAGTGAGACAGAAGACAAGGATTCTCATGAAAAGAAGGCAACTATCAATTTCCATCTGAAATGTAAAGCTACAGTATTTCTTTTTTCTTGAAATGATCTGATACTGAAAGATAGCTTAGAAAGGAGAAGAACTGCAATTGTATATTGGATGTTCTCACGAATGAAGGCAAATATGTATGTTCTTTTCATGGCCAAAGGGGAGAATCTAGAAAAACATTTGGAATGTTTTAATGAAATGTTATTTTTGTATTGATTCACTATGGTTTTCTTAACTTTGTACACAAGTTAGAGTAACATGGTTTGGGTTGAACAGCCATCGTAATACTTGAATAAATAATAAATAAATAATATATAATATAATATAATATATAATATATAATAGAGGAATAAAGACCAGATATATCAGCAGTAACTTCATCTTATTAAGATTTAGCTTCAACCTATTCTGTCCCATCCAGATCCTTTGTTCTGCTCTGCTCTCTCTCTGCACAGAGAGCCCCTGTCTTCTGGTTACTGAACAGTCTTACTTCCTTTGCCTTCAGCTGTTCAGTTCATAGTTCATCTAGCAAAATTGTTAAGCTCCTCATCTGAGTCTAAGCTCACTATTACAATGTGTGAAGTCAACACATGGTAGAGGTCCTAAATTCCAATTCTTTGGAGTTTACATGCCAGAAGGAATCCCAGATAATATAGCCAATGCTGCAATTGTTATCATATTGGACCACAAAGACCTAAGTTTTAAGCTTATTGCAGTTACTTTGTCAGCAAAATCCTGCACAAATTGTTCATACAGATTGGGAAATCTTGTCATTTCTTCCTTGAAAAGAGTTGTTAGCCTAAACGAGGCTGCTGGTGATAGCCTGCCAATGTAACAAGGGAGAGATGTGGAAATGTTTCACTTCCTTTATAACTATGGGGTAAGTCTGAATATGGACATATACTTATACTGGCTTGGATTCATTTTTCATCTTTTCCATTAATGTACCTCTTCTGCAGCTTCATCTCCAATAGTGAAACAGGGAGCCAAATGGAATTGGCACACACACACACACACACACACACACACAGAGAGAGAGAGAGACAGACAGACAGACAGACAGACAGACAGACAGACAGACAGACATTTTGCATTTTCTATAATGCCTTAGTGGGCAAACTGTTCAGGGAGAGATTTAGTGGCTGCCGCAAAATTTGTTTGGAAATTATTTGAAAAAAGCACAGCAAAGTATTCTCTTTTACTCTGACAGAATGAATATCCAGATTTATTTTTTTAAAAAAAATTCAGGTCTTCTTCAAATGGAGGACTTTCAAGTAGGAGACATAACTATTTGATCAGGCAGCTATTTAACTCTGTCTACCTGTTAGTACTATAAAAATGCAATTTTACCCTCAAACTGTGGCAAAGCGTTCATTAGAGTAGACTTATTCTTAACATTTGTACATTATTCAAAGTCTTTTGCAGATATTTCCTGGGATTACAATAAACTCATGAGGTATCATCCTTATCAGTGGCTGGTTTAAGGCCACCCAGTGAGCTGAAGGAATAGGCAAGATTAGAATCATGATCCATGGTTTATGGTTTTAGGTGTTATGCTGAACAACTCTCTCAAATAAAATAACCTGGGATAAAAGTTTTTTAGGAACTGTTCCACTAACTTTTGGTGATATCTTTTCTTATTGCCTTTCTCAGATATCATCTTGTCAAGTAAAAAATTGTAATTTAATTGGATTTTTATTTACTATTAATTATTTTGCATAAAACATTGCAAATGTTGACTTAACTTCTTTGCTTAAAGCTTTTCATGGCCTTTTTAGAAGCTATTTTCTCAAGCTCTTTCTGGTAATGTCATGGTTGGCTTGCTAAGATGCCTGCTAACTTCTATTACTATTCAACTTGCCATAGAAACAGGGGGGAGGGGATAGAAAGTTTGGGAAAGAAACAGAATTCTAAGAAGCCAACCACAGACTGTGAGAGCCAAGGTCACAAAAACAGGTGTCTGACGGAGAAGTGGACAGTTCTCATAACAAATCAAGGAAGTGTGATTGGGCAACATGAATACTTGGTGGTGGAGGTTATGGAAAGCTATTGTTAACTAACCAGATTTTAGCATGGGAAAACTAGAGTTGGTTTCGCTTCTTCAGTTCTGAGATCTGTACTCACTAAAGTTTTATCTTTTATCATTTCAAAGCCTTGAAGATTCATACGATCGACAGATAAATCTTCACCACTTCTACAAGTAGAATACTGAGATCATGCTTGACCTGAAAGAGCAAGTCTGTGGTTTGGGGACCCTTCTGGACCCATGTTCTTCCTTGGTGGAAATTATTGCCAGGAGGCCTTTGCTTAACTTCAATCAAGCCCTAACACTGGTGATTTGTGGCCTTTTTACCATACAGTTGGACTTTGTGTAAACTGCTTTTGGAAATATTCAGAAACAGCAGGTACAGAATGTATATCCAGACATTTATTTTGTGGTTGCTGTACTAGTTGACAGTTGTCATGGCCCTGTCAGAGCCTGGGTCTAAGGAGGAGGAGGAGGAGATGGAGCTGGGGCTGAAGGAGGGAGATGACACTGCATCTTTGGCCCAGAAGGAATTACCAGAGAAAGAGAGGGCACAGGATGACCAAGCAAGAGGGCAGGAAAGGACAGGGCAGGCAGCAGAGCAGAGGACTGACGGAGCTCTGGAGATGAGCAACTTCTCCTCTCGCCCAATCCCTTAGTGTGGAGAATGGAGAGGAGGCAGATTCAGCGCAGGGCGACAAACTACTCAGGAGGGGCGCCCTGCCCCTCTTCACAAGGCTCACCTGAGGAATAGGATTTAAGGAGATGCCATGGGGAGGGGCTTTTGTCAGGAACCACTGTTGATTTTTCTAGCCACACTTGCTATTACCGACATCTTGGTACTTTGTTTGCTTTGCCTTGCCTTGCTTAGCTGGTCGTGTGGGACTTCACAGCAACACAGCTCTGCTCTGGGTTATGCTGCAGATCAAGCAAACCCTCCTTGTGACGAGGACATCCAGTGACCAAGCTTCCTGAACTGTGCTGCTTCCCTGGACTTCTAACAGCTAGGAACTATTGGAGGCGTGTGTGCATGTTTAGAGCTTGCTCTTGGACTTGCAGTGAACAGTGGGAATTTTGAGGAAATTTTGGAGCAATAAAAGGAGTTAACTGCTCACTTCGGCTGTGTCACTTCTGTGTCCTGCCCCAGGTCATAACAACAGTTACTTCTGGTCTTAATTCCAAATGCTGGTAATTGGCTATATAGCCATATATGGCATGACATCAGATTACATTAGGATGTAGATTGCTTGTCTTTTTCAAACATCTAGAGAGGCTTTGCTTATGATGCTATCTCTGCAGGAAGGTCAGAGGGCTATACACTAGCATAGACACTATCTCAAGAGTTTCACTTAAGCCCTTCAACAAACAGATTTTCAAACTTACATTTTAGATGGGCATTTGTAATCTAATGGATGACCATTGGGTGGCATCTTTAATTTTATTTTTAGTATGTCATACATTGTGGCTCAAGCAGTGAAAATTTTACTACAGTGAGGAGCATACCCCTGACAGTGGTGTACCCCATGATGTTTTTCTGGTAGAATCACATCTGCCAGTGGAATGAATTCTGGCTTCTCCAATCTGCTCTGTGGCATTTTGAGATCCTTCCCCTCATGGGTGAGTGAGGTGGAGAGTAAGAGTAAAATGAGAAGACATCCTATTTCTCAAATAGAAGCCACCTCACAGTCTTAACTGTATTGCTCATCTTGTTTTGTTGAATCCTTTGACCATCATCCACCCTTGAAATGTATTGAAATATCAGTTTCCCCACTACCACTGCTTTCTCCAAGCCTCATTCATCTAAATTTAAGGCTATCACAATATTTAATCAATTTGTGATGGATATGTGCTTTATCAATGCCTGAAGAAAAGAAAAATCTGCACTAAACTGACCCCTCTAACTAGCAAATGCAGCCTGAATCAGCTCTTGCATATCATTAGTTTCAAGCAGGAAATGATCTCATAGCTCATAACATTTCATGAGGCAACTATATCAGTATATGTAATAAAAAAGGCATGAAAAGTGCTAAAGCAGAATCATTTACACAATTGCCACCAATACTGGACTTCTTTATTCTGGACCTATCTCTATAATTAGAATTCACCAGCAATGAGCTTCTCAGAGTCCATAGTGAAGTAGACAGCTTTGCCCAAAGACTGGTCCAAAAAGTTTAAATGGAGACTTCTGCCACACAATTGGTGTCATATGGCATTTTTACATACAACACTCATACATGCATGCAAAAAAGGCACATTTTTGAACATCTGTTTGCAGCCATCAACTTGAGATTTTTGATCCCCTGATTTTGTCTGCTTTTTAAAAAATCCATGTTGGAACATCCTTTAATATTCAGATGTGAAGGCCATGTTTACTTTTCTCTGTATATTCTTATATTCTCTTATATTCTCTTATATTCTCATATATTCTCATATATTCTCTTATATTCTCAAGCAGCAGAAAAGGGGCAACTGGAATGTTTAACACCACTGAGTACAAAATCTATGAACAGGTAATATTATTACTCATTTACTTTCAGGTCATTTCTGAAGGACAGAAAGTCACTCTAATAAGAAAGACATGAAATAGGATGATTATCTTATTAAAAGTATAACATTTATTATATGACCACATCTTTTTATTAAAGAGCAAATGTTTCAAATAATATTATCTAAGATGAAAGCTAATCACATCCAGTGGTTCTTGCAGTGCCCAGCAACTTGCCAAAAAAGAACCAGAACATATTTTAAAATGATAATTGCAGTTTTTAAAAAAACAACTGGAAAGCGACAGAAGCTTCTGATCATGTAATGAACAATTACTGATAAGTCAAATGATATTTAAAACTAACTACTAGCATTTGAAAGAGGTCACTGAAGGAAATTTTGCTAGGTTCTTCTCTTTCCTTATTCCAACTGTCATTTTAATGAATATTGGACTAGATAAAGATTCAAATTGGGTTTTCAGAATGGAATTTCCTATATGTTTTTAATTTTTGCCAGTGATGACTCTCCATCCCTGTATAGTGATAACTTGAAATTTATTTATTTATTAGATTTATTTTCTGCCTTTCATTCAGAGCTCAAGATGGAGAAGAGGTACATGTTGCTCTCAATTCCCATTTTTCCCCACAAAAACTCAGTGAGGTAGGATGATTTGACAGCAACTGAGTGGTTCAAAATCACCCAGGGACTTTCTTCACTATGGATGGATTGGTCTCCATTCCTATTCCTTAAACACTAGATATGGGTGCAGGATCATACAACTGGTCAGGTTTATGTACTGCTTAGAATAAAAAAAAATACTTTCTTAAAAATATCTTATTTCATCACTGAGAAAATGATACTATCCGTGAATGTACTTTCTTAGGTGAACATTCCAAATGTTCAATAAGTTATAATTCATTATCATTATTATCTACAAATGATAAAAACTATGAAATTTAAATTGATTAGGCAATTTAGCAAAACTAATAACTAGGAATATAAAATAGACATAGAAAGGAAAGTAGTAAAAGCAGAAGAACATTTTTCATTTACAGATAAAACTATATATCACCAGTGATATTACCTATGATTAACCTCACTACAACGGTTTTCAAATGTGCTTAGAATCAGGACTTTCATCGATTTTCTGGATGTCTTTCTGGGCATATCTGGTTCATGCCAGTTTAATTAATTCAGAACAGGAATATTCTGAAAGCATTACAAGAGTAACAGGGATTTTACAGGTAGTCCTTGATTTACTATCATACAGTAATTGAGCCTGCAATTTTGGTTGTAAGTCTTGACAGTTGTAAAGCAGCTGAGGACATTTTACTACCTTTAGAGAGGCAGTTGTTAGCTGAATGTGGTGGTCACAAAGCAATGGTGTGGTCATTAAGTGAATACCATGATCATTAAGTTAATTCATTGTTCACTAGTTTTTGCCAGAAACTGAAAGTAAATGCTGGTTTACAGCAAAAACATCATAAATTGTGATCATGTGACTATGGGATGCTGCAAATGGCCAACAATACAGGACAATTGCTGAGGACCCAATATGTGGTCATGTGACCATGGGGATGTTGAATGTAGGGACTTTGAATCTGGATTGTAAATCCCTTTTTCTCAGTCTATTTATATCTTTGACTGATCACTAAGCAATTGGTCATAAATCTACCTGTACATAAAACTTAGACTTAGGTTTTTTATTTTATATTTGTATGCAGTGGTGGGATTCAGCCAGTTCACACCACTTCAGCAGAACCGGTACCTAATTTTTTGTTGCCCAGGCTCAGAATGGACTTCTGGAAGTGGCATCCACACAGAGAACTGGTTGTTCACATATTTGAATCCCACCACTGTTTGTATTCATCCCTCGTGTTTCTTCTCAGAGCCCAAAACAACCTCCCAGCTGTGCCTTAGGGAAGGCAGTTTGAATGTGAAGGCTTTAAAGATTTGTTTTGTTTTGAATCATAATGACAAATCTTAGGAATAATTTCTGGGAACTAAATTAGTTCAACATGATGCAACTAATCTTCACTTCAATTAATTTGATAACCTACAAATCATCAAAACAATTAAAAAACTAAAATAGAATATTTCGGACATGTGATGCGACACCCAGAAAAATACGGCATACTCTATTTAATCCTCCAGGGAAAGATTGAAGGCAAACGAGGTCCAGGCAGAAGAAGAACATCATGGCTTCAAAATCTAAGGGATTGGTTTGGACAAAACTCAACAGCACTTTTTCGTGCGGCTGCTGATAAAAACAGGATCGCCAACATGATCGCCAACGTCTGATAACGGATATGGCACAAGAAGAAGAAGAATATAACCTACCTGATGCTTTTCTCTGAAAAATAGTTTTTTAACAATAATTTACTGTGCTGAACTTAACTCCAATCAAAACAACAACACTCTCAGTCACTCTGAGAGTGAAATGAGAGAAGCAACCTAGAACTAAGGAGAAACTTCCTGACAGTTAGAACAATTAACCAATGGAACAACCTGCCTCCAGAAGTTCTGAATACTCCAACACTGGAAGTTTTTAAAAAGAGACTGGACACTCATTTGTCTGAAATGGTATAGGGTTTCCTGCCTGAGCAAGGGTTGGACTAGATGACCTCCAAGTCCCTTCCAACATTATTATTATTACTATTGTTATTGTTATTAATATTAATTAGATAAATAAATAAATGGAAAAATAAATATATAACAACTAATAGGTTGTTGTTCCTGTCTGCCTTTCCCAATACTGAATTTTTAATTTCCTCCTAATGAACTCCTTTGTCACTTTGTCACTGACATGTATTGTCAAATTGGAGTCTTAAGTTATCAAAAAGTTGTAAGGTGCTTTGGACTCTTGATCACATTTACTGGTTTTCTGAGTATCAAACAGGACAGAGGACTATTGTTTCTCTATAGTATGATATAAGGGAGGCGTCCCCAACCCCCAGGTTATGGCCCATTCAGAACCAGGCTATGCAAATGGCGAGTGCACACACACACAACTTGCGTGAGTGGTGAACAAGTACTCTTGTGCAAAGCTCCATTTGTGCGAGCGGCACATGTGACTGTCACTCATCCAGAACCACTCCCCTGCCAGTGTGCAAACCAAAAAGGTTGGAGGCTGCTGATGTAAGTCAACTGTAATTGTCTCCAAGGTGGACCATAGCTCTTCTCATCTAGGGGTATTTGTTCTTTTCTGAGGACCATTCCTCTTTATTGATATAAGACAACCATAAGAATTGTAGAGAGTAAGGAAGATGACCTTGACCGAGATAGACCAGATCTGCTACCAAGGCAACAAGGAGAAAAACATATCTTAAGTCCAAAACAGACAGAAAGCATCTGAAAGCTGCTCAGGCAAATACATCCCTAATTCACATGAATATAAGATGAAGAGGACACATAGAACAATCAGACTTACAAGATTTTGTTATTACAGCTATTTTCAATAAAAAATAAACTTAACCCTAATCGAATTGATTCTTGGTCTGATGTACCTGGAGGGGTTGACAAAATAGTATCAGGTTGCTAATAGCTGGAAAAGTTGGTCAGTTCTTTTAATATTTTATAAAACTTAAGTTTTATTATTGAAAATCTTGGCTCATTTGAAATTTTGAAAAGATTTGGTCCCTCCCCTTATTTATCAAGCAGCTTGCAGAATATAGTTATTATTTATGGTGATTTTTGATATTATTACAAAGTGCTACATTGCTTATAGACAACAGTCTAGCTCCCCAACCTTATTTGGGGAAAGAGAAGCAACATAAAGTACATAGGACCACATGTACTAAACAAGATCATCATTTTTCTTAAAACAATATTTAACATTAAAATGGATTCAATGTGAGAAAGGGAATAGGCATATAACAAACAAACACTATTATTACTATTAATATCATAAAGAGAAAAAACATTTATAAGTATTTGTGATATACTGACCTAATCACATATACTGAAATCCTTAACCATTTATTCCAATGTGAAGTTTTCTGAGTATAATTAAACTTCTAAATACTTTACAATGAATTCCAATTAGAACTGAGCAAGCAAATTAATCTTTTTTTAATTTTTTTTACTGTTCTAATATAAAAAAAGGAAAAGTGAAAGAAAAGAAGGTCAGAACAATTAACCAGTGGAACAACCTGCCTCCAGAAGCGGTGAATGTTCCAACACTGGAAGTTTTTAAGAGACTGGACAGCCATTTGTCCGAAATGGTATAGGGTTTCCTGCCTGAGCAGGGGGTTGGACTAGATGATCTCCAAGGTCCCTTCCAACTTTATTATTATTATTATTATTATTATTATTATTATTATTAGTAGTAGTAGTAGTAGTAGTAGTAGTAGTAGTAGTAGTAGTAGTATTATGTTACATGTAAAAGATCATTCACCCTTATTTTTAAATTCAAAAACAATTCTTGACTGCACAATATAATGTTGATAAATCTGTTAAAATTGGTTGTTTGGAACAAAGGTGGATAAGAGGATAAATGTTTATGAAAGATATAGAAATCTTAAGTAATGTAACTGGTTTTGAAATAGTGAAAAAAGTGAAATATTTGGGTGTTGATATCACTGCTTCTAATGTTCAACTGTATAAAAATAATTATGATAAGTTATGGAGAAAAGTTCAAAAGGATTTGATGGATTGGAAGAAATTACAGTTATCATTATTGGGAAGAATTGCAGTGATAAAAATGAATGTTCTTCCAAAGTTCCTTTTCTTGTTCCAGATGATACCTATTTTAAAAAAGGATTCAAATTTGGAGGAGTGGCAAAGAGGCATCAATAGGTTTATATGGCAGGGGAAAAAACCTAGGGTAAAATTTAAAATCTTGCAAGTGCACGGGAAAGAGGGGGACTTAAAGCTCCTAATTTAAAATTGTATTATGAAGCAGTGGTTTTAACTTGGATCAGTGATTGGATTAATTTAACTAATAGAGA
>NW_015386775.1:411899-418811 GCF_001527695.2 Protobothrops mucrosquamatus | reverse complement strand
TATTGTATAACAGCAGCAAGGATCTTAATTGCTCAAAATTGGAAAAAAAAGATGTTACCAACTATGGATGATTGGAGACAGAAAGTATCGTATTTTGCAGAGATGGCAAAAATATCCGCGTACCTGAAGGATCATTCTCAGGAGAAATTTATCTCAATGTGGAGAAGATGGATAGATTATATTCAGAGAAAGTATGAAGTGAAAAATTATCATGTAGCTTTTGATTAAAAATTTTAAACAAAAATTTGTATAACAAATATTGATATATTTAAAAAAAAATTTGTATGTATTTTAATGTTATTTTAGAGTCACAGTAGGTTTATACTAGTGTGTAGTAATAATGAGTAGTTGGGGATAGAATTTGATTATTGTGTGTTTATTTCCTAGATTAGCTTTGGGAAGTCCTGGGGGGGAGGGGGGAAAGGGGTAGGTTTGTATTATAGATTTATATGTACATATATGTATGATTTCTTTAAGGAGGTGTCCGGTGGTGCCCCAACTGCACAAGACGGGATGGTTGAGTGAGGAAGGGAGGTAGGAAAGAGGGAGGAAGGAGGAGTGGTGGTAGTTTGGGAGGAGGAAGGTGTGGTAAGTGGAAGAGGGTGGTGCAGGGGGGGGGACACCGGACACGTCCGTGAATGTATTGATTAGTGTTATTTCTGTTGGTTGATATTGTGATAAAAGATCTATGTTTTTGTTTTTAATTGAAAAATTAATAAAAAAATTATTATAAAAAAAAAAAAGATTGATAAAATCAAACATAGAAAGAACATTAAAGGGCCATTTAACCCCTTCTAATAATATTAGAATTCGGGATCATTCTTTAAATTGGTTAGATTCGCCACCAATAAAAATAAATACTATATTTACTTTTTTTTAAAAAAGAAGAATAGTGCTTCTACCAAGTAAAATAAATGACCACAAATGGAAACAATTTTAAAAGGAAACAAATTCATGGAGGATTGGGCTATCAGTTACTACTAGCCTTGACAGCTGTTTGCATAGGTAGTGTCCCTTAAATGCAACAGATACAACTGCTATTATCTTCCTATCATGCTGATGAGTCTCCTCGGCTGCTGTGCAATATAGAATGCTAACTAGAGAAGTCACTGGCTGATCTAACAATGCTCTTTTATCCTCACCACCAAAATAATAGCTAGTTTCAAAATTATACTTGAATCAACCTACCTTGTTGAACTTTTGTAAATTGATTTCAGATAGTATGCAGGTATGAGTACATACGTAAGGCTGTAACACCTTAGATTGTCTAAAAGCAGAGATACTGTATATTGTTGAAGTGAAGTGGTTACCTCTGTAGGAGAGAAATACAGCAGCAATCAATGAAAATTAAATAAAAAAAAGTAAGTGTGGATGAAGTATAGAAAAACCAGAAAAATATTAGCAACACTATAATAAAGATAATTTCTTTGGAAGGGCTATGGCATTTTTTAAATGAAAATTATGAAACCTCTTCCCCCCCCCTTAGTGATTAGATCAGTGATGGCGAACCTTTTAGAGACCGAGTGCCCAAACCGCAACCCAAAACCCACTTATGCATCGTCAGGTGCCGGGTGGGTGTGGCCCATTGAGTGGGCGTGGCTGCAGTGGTAACAGCAGACTGGGTGGAACTAAAAAGTTCAATCAATCAATTCTAACTTTGCAAGATCTTTTTTTTCCCTGCGAGAAGTTGAAATTGACTGATTGATTGAACCTTTTTTTTTGCACACGGTAGCGGAGGCCTGAAGCGAAAAGGTTTTATAAAACCCAGCTGAAGGCCTAGGACTGGGATGACGGCACGCATGCCCACAGAGAGGGCTCTGAGTACCGCCTCTGGCACCCATGCCATAGGTTCGCCACCACTGGATTAGATCAACCGAAAGTAGTACATGAAATATACACATTTGCAAGAGCTCCAAAACTCTTTATCAGGAAATTTATTTATTTAGTATATGACATACAATGTCAGGAAAATCTACAAATGCTAGACACAATGCAGTTCTGACAGCCTAAATTGCTGGTTCATTATATTCAGCACTTACATGCCCATCCTTGGTGCACTGCAGGATGTAAATTAGCTTACACCAGCTGACTAGTGACTCTCCGGTTGCTGCTTCTTTGGGGCTCTTCTGCCTGTCTCAACTTGCCTTCTGTTGTGTTGCCTCACATCCAGTCAGATCCAGCGTCAGCATCTGCTCTCTGCACATACGAATGCAGCTAGTGGTACCCATTTATCTACTTACAATATTGCACGGTTTTGAACTGCAGGAGCCAGGGAGCAAGCAGTGGGGGCTCACCCTGTCACACAGAGCCGGACTCGAACTGCTGGGGTGCAGACCATTTCTGGCTGGCAGTTCCATTGTCACTATGCTGCTGCACCACTGCATCCCCTTCATCAGGAAATAAACAAAGCTGAGAGGCTGAGAACAAATGTGGCTGGTGGTGAGGCTGTCTTTCATATAGTCTTCAGATTTAATGTGAGCTGAAATAGAAGAAATAACAAAGTCCTGATTTTTCATTTGCTTGAATTTTGTTGTTATTTCAGAGCGACATACTCATTTATTTTCTTTTTGTTTTTGATTTATCACTTTTGCATCCAGTGGGCTAGAGTCATCTATGCTGATGTACCCACTGCTTTGCCCTCTCAAATATTTTGCATTTTTTTCCATTGGAATGCCAGTGCCTTTTGCTTGGAAGGTTATACAGCTTGTCAACCAAGATCCAGAATGGAATTGCCAGCCAATCAAATTATAGAATACTTAAAAGGTCAAAGAAGTATAGCACACTAACATAATTCACAGGCTATATGAGGCATTAAAATCCTAATACTTCATTCTCGTTACAAAGGTTGTAATGAGAATGAGAAATGGCAAAACACGACTTTATTCCCATGATGATTCTTGCAAGAATCTTAAAGGAGGGGAGCTATAAACTTAACCCATTCTTGTTCTTACGACAGTATCTTTATATATAAATATCTATCCAAGTAGCACGAGGAACATAAAATTAACTACAATGCTAGATAGTATTGTAGCTTTCTAATTTGTACTAAGTAATAAATGTCTAAATTATTCATTTACTTTATTATACCTTTGTTCCAATCTTGTTTACCAGGAAGTGTCAAAGGCACTATATTTACATGCACAATTTAAATTGTTGTTTATTATATTGATATGAAGTGTTTTTCATTTTTCCATGAATTTCATCCCAGGTGTTGTTGAGGTATTTGTTTCTCCCAACTTCAACATACTCAAAAGTGCAGACATCTTTATGGAGCATCATTTCTTTATCAGAAACCCTGCTTTTTATAAGATTCTAATCACTAGATCTTTCTCACTACTAGTTTGCAGGGTGTGTGTTTGAAAAAGAATCCTGTTTAGTTTATAAATCTTGCCACCCTAAATAACTAATTGTATTATGTTGCTGAAAGAAAGAAAAGAAAAAGAGTGAGAGAAATATCCACCCCAGTTTTTAACCATTTTTCTTCAGTTCTTATTTTTGGTGAAATGCTCATGAAAGAGACAAAATAAGGACTGATATAACCTGGAGACATTTGGTTAACTTCTTTTAGAATGAAATATAAAATGTTAACTCATTTCTCTGAAATTAGGAAGGGGCAAAATAATATCTGCATATTCCCTGATTGAGAATCTCTCATATCTCAGTCTGTATATAAAAGACAATCCAGAGACATCTTTGAAGGTTCTCTTTCAAAGCATCTCAACTTCCCTGAGCGTCTGGGGATTTCTGTTATTAATTGAAGTTAATTTTCTAGGATATCAGTTTGCCATGCATGTGGGAAAGATTGATAGCCTCTTCAATTCTCAAGAGGGTTGAAAATGACACTGTTCCATCACCGTGTGCCTTCACTTTTATCATCACAAATCAAATTATAAACATCAGGGCAACCTTGCTGAAATCTGATTTCGGGAGATTTCCATTAGATTAATTAGGCAGCCAAAGCAAAGATGGTAAAATATAAGGGGGGTGGGGGGATGGGGAGGAGGAGGAGGAGGAGGAGGGGGAGGAGGATGATATTGTGAAGGAGGAAGGGAGGCCAGAGAAAGCCATTCACTTCTTGCAGAATGGGAAAGTCAATTCAACAATGGGTAATTAGTGTGGGCCATGGATTCTCAAAGGCACTGAGGACACTGGACTCTTTCTCTCACTCTGATGTTTAGTGCAGTATTCTGGACCCCTCATTTAATTAGGGCACTTTGATACCCAGAGGAGCTTCAAGCTCCAGGGCACGCTAAAGAGACTGACACCAGCAAAGATTCTGTCTCCTTCCACTCTAATTAGAGATACAATGAATGGCAAAGACAATGTTTTACTCCAAGATTTTTTCAGCAGATACCTCTGGCAGGAAACAATCATTTATTCTGTGTCTATATTGGTATTCAGATTAAATTGTTAGCCTGCAAAAGGTGAGCTGAGGGTACATATCTATTAAAAATGCTTAGCAGGGTTCAGAAATGATGAAACAATTCCTGGTTGTTCCTTTTAAAGATAAATAAAAAGGTAACCTCCCCTTTGGAATATTTATTACATAGCTCACTTATTTAGATGGCAAATGATTGAAATAAGAACAATGGACTCCAAACAATGGATGCATTATGATGCGTCATCCCTTTCCCCACCTTGAATATAATTTTTGTAACATTGTTGGTTGATTTAATTTGTTTGTTCTGTGGCTCCATAGAATTTTTTTTTTTAAAAAATAGCAATTTCAAAAACTTTCTTTATCTGTATGATATTTGCATTTTAAATGCCAAATTTTCTCACAGGTTTATTATTTTTGGCTATGTCCCAAAGGAAATTCCCAGGGACAAGAAGGCTGGATTTTAGCTCAGGATAATTTTTCTTTATAAAAAGAAGCAGTCCTCTCCAAATGCAAATATCTGTCTGAAGTTGAAATTGTTTTTTGATTGCCATTTTCAGGTCAACTTAAAAGAAAAACTATAATGGGCATATATCATCCTCATAAATCAGGACAAAATATTCTCATATGATTCAAGATAAATAATCTGCTGATTACCTTAATTGCTGCTTCCATCTTTTTCCAAGTCCTAAGTTCTTGCAGTATATTTTCATTTACCTACTCTGTTACTGGCATATCCCTTTGAAACATTTATTTTTTGAGCTCATGATAGTCTTTGTGGCCTTACCTTACACATGAGTGTTTCTATTTCAACTGTTTTTCCAAGTCCAGCTACCATTTGTATTTCATAAGTGAAATCAATAAAACCTTTTCTGCAAACTAGAATAAACTACCAAACGAGCAATATAGATCATTTGCACAGGAAAGTATGATTCATTTTCTTTTCTTTCCCTTTCTTTGTTTAAAAAAAATATTTCCCCGGAAACCAAAGTTTCTAAGTACAAGTTAAAATGTATGTATTTACATTGTTACTTTTGATGGACTGTTCTGTACTAATTTGTAGAATATAAATGTCTCAAGGGATGCATATTGGAAATTAATCCATGCATACATAAAATACTTATTCTGTTTCGTTGTTATTTGGATAAAATATTTGGTCCTATTTTTTTTTAAAAAATCAGCATTTTTACATATTTATTTTACTATGATTACAGATTGAAGTTTACTTGTTTATATATTTAAAAATAAATTGCAGGTAGCCTAAAATAAGTAAATTAGAAACAAATTCATCAGCAATTGCAAAAAATAGAACCAATTTTGTACAGTAATGCACGATATAAAATTAACACCAACAAATCTAAGTTTATTTATAAATTCAGAATTGCAGTGATTCTTCATCAAATAATATATACATTACTTTTATCATGCTTTATCAAGTTTCTGTATGGGACATCAAACAGTTAACAATCTAATATGCTTTTTAGTTTCATAATGATATTTTTAAAAATGTATATAACTTGCTTCAATAGCATATTAATGCACTCTACTGAATAAGTTATGCTTTTTTTTATAGAACAAAAAAAAAATCAGGTCCCGATCTGCTTCTCTGTTGGGGATATGGGATCAGGCAATTCGCCGCTCAGTGCCCCTGTTGTCCACATCTGAAGCACTTGATTAGTGTACCAGCAGGTGGCTTGGGGGATTCCACAACCGCGATGGCTGGGGATTTTCGGGGAGGCAGCCGCCTGGTCTGCTCTGGTTTCGGCCCGGCTTCCTAAGGTGGTGGCTTCTTGTAGTGAGCAAGCTCGACGTCCAATCTTACTGCTGCCTGATACCACTCCTGCAATTGATTAGGGACAGCCCAATAGTCACAGGCCTGGGAAAGGTGATCATCTAGCTCCTCCTTGAAGTGATGCACTAGGGACTGCTCAGGCCACCTTTCTATCCCACCTCTACCTTGCAAAATTCTCATACGTATCCCAATGCAGATCTACCGTCTTGCTTTATCTTGTAGATTTGTTTCTCCGCTTTGAGGGCTATGGATGGGTCCTCGAACCTGGCTCTTAATCCAAGAAGGAAGAGATGGAGATTCCCCAGTTCAGGCGCTTGATCGTTGTACAGATTGTTTAGCCACTCAGATGCTTTCCCTTCCAAATTGGCCGCAATCACGTCTTTACTTTACTTTACTTTATTTTTGATTTATATCCCGCCCTTCTCCCAACGGGACTCAGGGCGGCTCACAACATATTTAAAAACAGAAACATATTTACAATCCCCACCGAATAAAACCAATTAAAACCAAATATTTTAGAGTTGTGCTGTTTAAAATTTTCTAAAAAAAGTGAACCCGATTTAAAATCCTCCCTAGGCCAGGCCTGCTTGCTGGAAAAGCCATGTCTTGAGGGCGCGGCGGAAAGCAAGGAGATCCGGAATCATCCGGATCTCAGGGGGTAGTTCGTTCCAGAGGGCGGGGGCACCCACAGAGAAGGCCCTCCCCCTGGGGGTCGCCAGCCGACACTGCTTGGCTGACGGCA
>NW_015386775.1:402415-409773 GCF_001527695.2 Protobothrops mucrosquamatus | reverse complement strand
GGACCGGAGCGCCCACAAGCTTGTAAATAGCGTGTGCGTGCTCCCCCAACCTGATATGGTCCTCTGCTCCCGCCATATCTGCCTCTCCCACTGACCGTACTAATTCCTCCCTCCTCCGTCAACCCCCCAACCTCCCCCCCACCCTTTCTACACCGCAACCCCCAGACATGGCTGGTCCTGACCTAAGGGGAACCTCCCCTCTCCCACCCACCCTGGTTCCCCCTAAAAATTTATTAAAACACCCCTGTAAAAAAGCTCTCAAATTGGACAATTTAGATAATTTTTTGTTTGTAACTGCTGCGTGCTACGTCGACCGTAGCAGCTGGATTCGGATAGAAATTGGCATTGCGATTCATGTGGGAATGTACTTGATTAAGGAAGAAGATCAGCTTCTCCAGATTGCCATCAAAAGTCACTCTAAGGGTGGCGCCATCATGGCTGCTACCCCTCCCATTGCGGCTTATGACTTATGACCATTGCAGTGTCCTGGGGTCATGTGATCAATTTTTGCAACCTTCTGATAAGCAAAGGCATTTGGGAAAACCAGATTCACTTAACAACCAGTTTACTACTTTATCAACTGCAGTGATTCACTTAACAACTGTGGCAAGAAATGTCGTAAAATGGGTCAAAAGTCATTTAACAAATTTTCACTTAACAGCATAAATTTTGGGCTCAGTTGTGGTTGTAAGTCGAGGACTACCTGTATTATGTCTCATGTGTTAAGAAACAGCTATGCAGACTTCTAGTATGTGTCCAAGCACAATTTTAAAAAGGCAAATATTCCCTGGTTATGGCTACTATCTGCTGTATTAGCAGACATCATAATCCAGATAAATTCCAGTTATAAACCATCTCCTTCAAGAGGATGCAGTTTAATAAGTCAAGAGCTTTTAGACTCTGGTATGGCCACACCTTCTAATGTGGCTACCATATCTTTTTGGTTACAAAGGTTCCCTCCTATCTTTCTTGCTATTTCCTGGCTTCTCAAATGTCTTCAGTTTAATATTTGAGTTCTGAGCTCAGTCTTCAGTTCTGACTTCTGCCCATGATTTCCATTCTATCTTTTGGATGATTCACCTAGTTTTGTTATTTCTGCTTCTTCTTCTTTCTACAGTAATATTTGCTTCTGCAACAGTCTATTTTGCCTCTTAGTTTTGCCTTAAGAATTCTTATCTCTGTTTTTTTGCTATCTATCGCAAAACAGAGGAAATAGTGAAGAGGTAAAATAAAATGGAAGAGATTAGTAGCTCCAATGGATTTCTTTAGAGAATATTTGTCCCAGAATTAATAAGTATATATAAGATTGTAGTTTTATTGATATCCAGAACAAGGTCAGGGGTGTGCACAAACAAAATTAGTATATATTTTATTGAGCTTGTAACAAAACCATTCCAGTAAAAATGGGTTGCCATGTGTAGGATTACAGTAGTTATGTTGAGACAGAAACAAAGTTGAAATCTTTTTTGGTCCATTAATCATTAATATGCTCCTTAATTTTTCACTTTTGTACTGAGATCAAAAGAATAGATGGATGGCATTCCTTGCTGAAAACTACATACCACCCATCTTTTGATATCTATTGGACTCTTGTTGCTTCTGATCTTTTAAATAATGTATAAAAGATTATTCTAATTTGAAATGGGAAGCTGCCATACTACAAATAGTGCACCAATTTCAGTCACCAGTTCATTTCCAAGACTGTGTCTAGATTCTACCAGAGTGTGAATGTATGTGTGTATCTTTTATGAACATATTGTCAATATGTTCATACACTGAAATTTAATGTTGCACTGATGTCACCTTTGTTATTTATTTTATTTAGTATTTATTAATATTAAATATACTATTTTAGACATTGCAGAAAGTATTATATTCTGCCTCTGATTGCTTTAAAACACAAATTGATCAGGAAATGAAATTTTGTGTTTTTACATACAGCAGTTTTCAGTTCCTGATCTCCTGTACTGAACCTAATAGGAGGTGAAGAATTTTCAACAATGCCTGGATGTCCAGGGAATTTTAAGGAGTTGAAATACATAGATCTAATCTAATGGCTGATATATAGAAATTCCTGCACATTAGAAAGAAGATGCACCACAGTTCTCTCAAATATTCATTTCTATAGAAGCAAAGAAGAGGCTGGTGCAACGTTCAACATTTTTTTTCTGTCCAATCTGATTCTTGGAGACTGGACATGTCTCTGCAGTTTTCTTGGCAAGGTTTTTCATTAGTAGTTTGCCCTTGCCTCCTTTCTAGGGCTGGAAGAAAGTGACTGGCCCAAAGTCAACCAACTGGCTTGTATGTGTAAGGCGGGACTAGAATTCATAGCCTTCCAGTTTCTAGCCTGGTGCCTTAATCTCTAGACCAAACTGGCTAATATGAACGCAACCATGCAACATTTTTGCAACAGAGAAGAAGAGACTTGACTTTTTTTCCTTCTGGGTATTTATAAATTGCTAGACTATAGTCTATAGTCTCCATGTTCACCAGTGTAGCTTTAATATTCCCTATTATCCAAGTAGTAGTCAGATCTTGCACAACTACTAAACTTGTACAAAATTGGCCAAACTGCCATCTGCATTTCAAATTATTATTATTATTATTATTATTATTATTATTATTATTATTATTATTATTATTATTATTATTATTATTATTATTATTATTATTATTATTATTATTATTATTAAAGTTGGAAGGGACTTTGGAGGTCATCTAGTCCAACCCCCTGCTCAGGCAGGAAACCCTATACCATTTCAGATAAATGGCTGTCCAGTCTCTTCTTAAAAACTTCCAGTGTTGGAGCATTCACCACTTCTGGAGGCAGGTTGTTCTATTGGTTAATTGTTCTAACTGTCAGGAAGTTTCTCCTTAGTTCTAGGTTGCTTCTCTCCTTGATCAGTTTTCATGCGTTGCTTCAGTATTAGGCTTATAGACATCTTTCAGTTTTGAATAAATAGTATAGTGGAAAGAAAACAGCCAAGATTCCACTTGTTTTTAATTCATGCTCTTTAATCTAGTCTCATGTGCAGCTCACCTGGAGCAGGAAAAGAATAAATAAATGTTTGGGGAGGAAATGGCTAGAAACCTGTTCCACATTTTATGTTCTGATTATGATAGTCTACATCTATTCAAATCTGAAATAGTCCCTAATAGGAAGTTAATATGCTGGCTGGGGACATCAAAATACTTACATTTGATAGGTATGAAGCACTGATGGGAGAAGGAATAATTAGTAATGTCTAAAAATCAGAATATAAGAATAGTTTCATATACCTGTACTTATTATTCCATTCTCTCTTTATCGTACAATCTATGCTCCCTTTATGTAAATATTTATTTGGTTTCCTCCTTGTATTCATTGATACTTCTGGATTCAGGGGCTCTTTATTGTAAATTATTCCATATACTCCTGACACTTTTTGTGCAAAATAGTTTTGTTTTAGCCTGCTTTATTCTCTCTCTTTTCCCCTTTCACTAAGTCCTTGTTGCCATCTTTCAATTTTTAATATCAAATTTCTTTCAAATTCTCTTGTCTTAAGTGTTTAAGGAGTTTGTTTGGATCATTTTAACAGTCTTCTTCATAATTCCTAGAACTTCAATGAAGTTACATGCAGTCTGTCTTCTCCCTCAAGAATAAAATCAACTTCTATAGTCTTTCCTTATAACATAAATTGTTGAGCTATGATATCATTTGTATAATAGTTGAACACAACTCCCCTGAAGAGCAATTAAGCCTTTTCTTTTTAAAAAATAATATTTTATTAATTTTCCAATTTTACATTTAAGTATTTAAAAAGCAATGTGGTGGCTGGGTTAATCAATAGTTCAATAGCGTATAAAAATCTTTAATACAAATCTCAAGTTACAACATCAAATATTTCCTCTCTTTTTCCCTTAATATCTACTATCTCATATTTAAGCTAATACAGTTTTTATTATATCAACTAAGTAAAAACATCATTATTACATTTATCAATAAATTTTAGCTTATACATATCTTAATTACTTTTACATTCAATCTTTATAAACAATCAATGTCCTTTTACTGGTTTTTTCCCAATTTTTAATTTCCCATCAATATTCCAATTTAACATTTAATATTTATACTTTTCAGGCTTTAGGTAACCAAAGTTTCCCTATATCTCAATTCATAACAGAATCTAGTATTCAAAATACATATTTTATCTATTTGAATATAGCCTTGTTCTATTTTCTAAATGTTATCTATTTTTCACCATATTAAATAATCTACTTAATAACACAGTATCCCCTTCAATAAATCAAAACCATTATATATATTGTCTGGATTAATCAATAAATCAAACATATTCATAATAATTATTTTTTTTTCTTTTGGGTCTAATTTTTAAGTATTAAACAAATAAAATCCTTATTTTCAAATAGTTTCCAAATATTTTAGATCTAATGACCAAAATTCCCCTTATCTCAACTTCTCCCTTTAACCCTCTAATTAGTAATATGAAATCCCATCTAATAAATCAAACCACCAATTTTCTTCACCCTTATTCTGGCTTTCTTCCTTTGCCAACTAGCCTTCCATGTCAATGCTTTTAGATCATCAAATAGATCTTCCTCTATTATTATATATGTTATTTGAAATAATAATAATAATAATAATTAATAATAATAATAATAATAATAATAATAATAATAATAATAATAATAATAATGCTTCCATCCTGCAACGATATCTGTAATACCATCAAACATCCACATCTGCCTATCCCAGGTCCTGGGTAAGGACTCGATAGGCAGACAAAATGCCAAATCCAGTCTGAACATCTGGCTAACTGTGCGATGATCCAGATAATAATAATAATAATAATAATAATAATAATAATAATAATAATAACAACAACAACAACAACAACAACAACAACAACAACATTGGAAGGGACCTTGGAGGTCAACAAGTCCAACCCCCTGCTCAGGCAGGTAACCCTATACCATTTCGGACAAATGGCTATCCAATTTCTTCTTAAAAACTTCCAGTGTTGGAGCATTCACCGCTTCTGGAGGCAGGTTGTTCCACTGGTTAATTGTTCTAACTGTCAGGAAGTTTCTCCTGAGTTCTAGGTTGCTTCTCTCCTTGATTAATTTCCATCCGTTGCTTCTTGTCCTGCCTTCAGGCGCTTTGGAAAATAGCTTGACTCCCTCTTCTCTGTGACAGCCCCTGAGATATTGGAACACTGCTATCATGTCCCCCCTCATCCTTCTCTTCATTAAAC
Organism: Protobothrops mucrosquamatus; assembly: GCF_001527695.2. Taxonomy (NCBI): domain Eukaryota; kingdom Metazoa; phylum Chordata; class Lepidosauria; order Squamata; family Viperidae; genus Protobothrops; species Protobothrops mucrosquamatus. The sequence continues at coordinate 404,518 of NW_015386775.1, read as the reverse complement.
TAGACATACCCAATTCCATTAACCTTTCCTTATATTTTTTAACCTCCAGTCCCCTAATCATCTTTGTTGATCTTCTCTGTACTCTTTCTGGAGTCTCAACATCTTTTTTACATCGTGGTGACCAAAACTGGATGCAGTATTCCAAGTGTGGCCTTACCAAGGCATTGTAGAGTGGTATTAATACTTCGCGTGATGTTGATTCTGTCCCTCTGTTAATGAGCCTAGCACTGTGTTGGCTTTTTTGGCAGCTGCAGCACACTGTTGGCTCATATTTAGATGATTGTCCACTAGGACTCCGAGATCCCTCTCACAGTTACTACTATTGAGCAAGATACCTCCTATACTATACCTATACATTTGGTTTTTCTTGCCTAAATGTAGAACCTTACTTTTTTCACCATTGAATTTCATATTGTTACATAGCGCCCAGTGTTCAAGTCTGCCCAGATCCTCCTGTATCCTAAGCCTGTCTTCTGGAGTGTTGGCTATTACTGCCAGCTTGGTGTTGTCTGCAAATTTGATGAGTTCCCCATCTATCCCCTTGTCCAAATCATTGATGAAGATGTTGAAGAGCACTGGGCCCTGAACAGAGCCCTGGGGCACCCCACTACACACTTCCCTCCATGTAGATGTGGTTCCATTGAGGACCACACGCTGAGTATGGCTGGTCAGCCAGCTATGGATCCATCTGGTGGTGATGCTGTCTAACCCACATTTTTCTATCTTATCAAGTAGTAGGTTGTGATCTATTTTGTCAAATGCCTTACTGAAGTCCAAGTAAATTATATCCACAACATTCTTCTGGTCCACTAATTTTGTCACTTGGTCAAAGAATGCAATAAGGTTTGTCTGGCATGATCTGTTTTTGACAAACCCGTGCTGGCTTTTAGTAATGACTTGGTTTGCCTGCAAGAGAGACCATTTAGTTGCCATTTTTTTGGGAAGGGCTAGCCCATTTGTATTCATTAAATTGTCTCCCTATTATTCCAATTCCTCATTATTGTCCTGATATGTTTATCTTCCATTCAATCTGTTCTTCTTCTTTCTGGAATTTCTTCTGATTTATATAGAAAGTCTTTTCCATTTTCAGTGTTGTCCTTCCCTTTTCTGGATTTTCCATTAACTATATTTGTTGGTCAATTGAGTCCTCTGTCTTAATATTTGATTGTTCCATTTCTTCTGTTATCTTCTGCATTATTGGTTCTTTGATTGTAGTCAAAGTTTGGGTTTGTGTATCTAAGCTGGCATCTTGTTCTTTTATGTTGGGTCTTATTTTATCACAAGCTGAAAGAATGGTTTCATGTATTACTGTCAACATGGAAAGGATCTTTTCCTGGTCTTTATCCATATTCTCTTAATAATGTGTCAAATTGAGGACTTTAAAATCAGATGTTAAAAATAATTTTATAACTAGATATGGGACCTCTATTTCACGTATTTATAGATAGTCTTTATATTAGAAGTCATTTGTCAAGCAAGATTTTATAGTCCAAGGTATTTCATCATCTCATATAATAACCAATGTTCCTCAAATAAAAAGATAGGAAGGCAATTCCCCACAAATTAATAAAACAATATAATATTCTTATTTTAATATTTATACTTCTTAATTCTACATAACCAAAGTGTCATGTGTCTGAGTAACGAAACACTTAAAAGGACTTTCAGGCATGTTTTCTCCTAAAAGCATTTATTAATGTTACAGATATGTCAGCACAGCATGGTGGAATGCTTAGATCTGCTTCTCTTCCGTTATGCCTAATATTCTAAACCTTTTCCACTCCCTTATTGTAAGGTCATGGTTCACATCTTCCAATCAACTTGGAAGATGTGATTTACTTCCGGTTTCTTTCTCCCGGGCTATCCCTATGCTCCTCCCTCTTTCCCAGTTGCTGGTTTAACTATATATATATACCAGACAGTTCTGCACATTGTCAAAGCAAGAATATACAGTATTTGCAGCGTTGACATCCGGCCCCCCTTACGAAAAAGACAGATCCTGTAAAGCAACCCAAAGCATATGTTAAGAGTCATCTTTCGGTTTGTTGGGGTGTTTCACATGAAACCTTTTGACCAATCTATTAGCCTTTACTTCACTGGATT
>NW_015386775.1:399398-400736 GCF_001527695.2 Protobothrops mucrosquamatus | reverse complement strand
TGCCCATCTCCGCTCGCTCTCAGTAAATTTCTTAGAGGTGTAGGCGCAGGGTTGCAGGATCCCATTTTTGTTCTTTTGCAGTAACACAGCTCCAACTGCCACATCGCTGGCGTCGGCTTGGATCACAAAGGGTTCTCCTAGGCAGGGGTGCTTTAGGACCGGTTCAGCAGCAAATAGTCTCTTTAAATTTTCAAAAGCCATTTGACAGCCCATCGTCCATGCTAGTGGTTGGCCCAGTCATGGCTTCCCTCCTCCTTTGCCTGTTTTGAGTAGTTCTGTGAGGGGTAGGGCAATTTCGGCAAAAGAGGGGATGAATTGACGATAAAAGTTGGCAAAACCCAGAAAGCTCTGGAGCTGTTTGCGAGTCTTTGGGGGCTGCCATTCAATTATAGCTTTCACCTTGGCTGGATCCATTTCAATACCCTCGTTGGGTTTGATGAAATTCACATTTCGACAGTTTGGCATAAAGCTTGGCATTCAACAGTTTCTTTAACACTTCTCTCACCAATTTTATGTGATCAGTCATGTTCGTGCTATATATCAGGATATCATCAAGATACACCAAAAACCCCTTGTACAAGTGATCATGTAGTACCTCGTTAATCAATTGCATAAACACAGATGGGGCCCCCTGTAGGCCAAATGGCATGACTTTGAACTGATAGCTCCCCATAGGACAGTTGAAGGCAGTTTTCCACTCGTCTCCCTCTTTTATCCTCACTCGGTAATATGCCTCTCTCAGGTCTAATTTAGTGAAGACACTCCCCTTAGCCAGATGGGTTAATAAGTCCTTTAGGAGGGGGAGTGGATATTTGTTCTCCACACTTACAGCATTGAGACCCTTATAGTCCACGCAGAGATGAAGGGATCCATCTTTTTTCTCTTTAAACAACACAGGGGCTCCCACGGTAGATTTGGCCTGTTCAATGAACCCCCTCGTTAGGTTTTTGTTCACGTATCACTGCATCTCCTCCATTTCGAGGGGGGACATAGCATACATTCTCGGTCGTGGGAGTTTGGCTCCTGGCACCAGTTCGATGGAGCAGTCATTGGGTCTGTGAGGGGGTAGGGCATCACATTATTTTTCACTAAAAACCTCCGCCAGGTCCCGGTATTCATTAGGGATGACTGGTTCGCGCGGAGGCGGTGAGGTGGCTATGTGCACTCGCTCATTGGGTGGCCTAAAGTGCCCTGCAACGTCCGTTGACTCAAGAGGGGGGTTAGGCCCTATAGGCAGTCTCACGGTTCTCATTCCTTTCTCCCACCAGATGAATGGTTTCCATTTGTCTAACCAGGCTAACCCTAGGACCACCGCCTCAGTCATTTTTGGAGCTACCA
>NW_015386775.1:362963-398100 GCF_001527695.2 Protobothrops mucrosquamatus | reverse complement strand
TGAATTTGTCTTGCTGCTTTGAGGCCTATGGATGGGTCCTCAAATCGTTCTTTCAGACCTAAGAGGAAAAGGTGGGGATCTTCCAATTCGGGGGCTTGCTCACTATATAAATTATTCAGCCATTCAGCTGCTTCTCCCTCTAGGTTGGATGCAAATACGTCGACCATGGCACCTGGGTCCGGATAATGGTAGGCCCAGCGGTTCAAGTGAGAGCACCCTTGCTTGAGAAAAAAAATCAGCTTCTCTGGGTCTCCATCGAAGGTTGCCTTGAAAGCTGGTTGGAAAACAGGCTGTTGCGGCCCCCACTGGGGCTGTTGCTGCTGGTCCCACCCTGGTTGTTGGTCCCATGGCTGCTGGGCTCCCTGCTGTTGATGTGGTGCTCCCAGCTGCAGTTGGCCCCATCCTGCTTGCCCATCTAATGGTTGGTGGCCTCTCTGCTGCTGGGCAGCGGGGGTTGGTAGTGCCCCCTGCTGCTGTAGGCCTCCCAATGGTGACTGTGCATGCTGGGCCTCTCTGATCTGCAAGCTCACCGGCTGTAGTTCTGCAAGGGTGGGGCTGGGGGCCTCTCTCCACAGGAGCTGCTCTCCACTTCGCACTTCTAATTCTTCACATCTCTTTGCCAGGTAGTCTAATGACCCACTGCTAACTGCAGGTGGGTATTTCCACTCACCCGAGTTTTCAGTGACAGATGGCTGGTGTGGGGGTGAAGGCAATCTGTAAGAATTCCTTAGTTGTGACTCACGTTCATTTATTGGCAATGTTGTGTGGGTTCGCCTGGAGCCTTCAGTCAGCTTATCACAGTCTGACGTCCCTCTCGTCAGCTTTGGCCTCGCTCCCAGCTGGGAAATCTGCCAGATTCCTCTCTCGCCTGGTTTGCCGGCTGTCGCTCCCCCCCCCCGGGAAGACTGCAGCAGTCAAAAGGCTGGCCTCAGACATTTTTTTTCCTGCATTTTCAGATCTTCGCCGAATCTTTTCCAGAACCCTCAAGATTAGAGGGAGTGGATGGGGTTCGGGACCCCAGATCGTTGTAAAAGGAGTTGAGATCTAAGCATAATGTCATGTGTCTGAGTAACGAAACACTTAAAAGGACTTTCAGGCATGTTTTCTCCTAAAAGCATTTATTAATGTTACAGATATGTCAGCACAGCATGGTGAAATGCTTAGATCTGATTCTCTTCCGTTATGCCTAATATTCCAAACCTTTTCCACTCCCTTATTGTAAGGTCATGGTTCACATCTTCCAATCAACTTGGAAGATGTGATTTACTTCCGGTTTCTTTCTCCCAGGCTATCCCTATGCTCCTCCCTCTTTCCCAGTTGCTGGTTTAACTATATATATACCAGACAGTTCTGCACATTGTCAAAGCAAGAATATACAGTATTTGCAGCGTTGACACAAAGTTTTCTTTATCTCAAATCGTTACAATATCTTATATTCAGAATACATGTTTTATCTATTTGGGTATATTCTATTTTAAATCTCATGTATCCTGTACAGAACCCTAGTCCTTTTCAGTCTTATTCTAGCTTTCTTTCTTTGCCAAATTATCTTTTGTATCTTTGCTTTTAAATCATCGAGCAGAGTTCCTTGTGTTGTTGTGGCTATTGTTTGATGTGGAAAAAACCATCCAATTGCCTTTTCTTTAGGGGACCAGCTGATCTAACAGGTTGTCTCCTAGTTTTTCCATCTCTATGTGAGATAGGAGATATAAAGAGGGGGAAAAAGAGGAAATACTAAGTGTGGAAGTAAAAGAAATCTTGGCTATTAAACTTGAGATTCTAAGATACTGGAGAATTATTAAATAAGAATATTATTTCGTATTATTAATTGATTGATGAGAATCATGTATAGATCAGAGGTGTATCTGAAACTTTAGACTCTGGGGGAACTGTGATAGAAATTGGGGTCATTTAAAATTTGGAAATGAAAAAGATCAACGTTAAATTTAAAATATTAATGGAAAATTAAAATTTAGAAAAATGTATTAGGTCATTGACTGTCTAAAAGATGGAATGTTGAATTAATTAAGATATGTATAAACTGAAGATTATTTATGAATGCTAGAAAGTTATTTTCTGTTTGATTGATAGAATAAGACTTATATTTGTTTGAATATGAGACAGTATATATTAAGGGGGAAAGAGAGGGAATTAGTTGTCATAATACTTTGTATTGATGATATTTAAATGTAATGTAATGTAATGTATTGATGATATTTAAATGTAATGGAATTATTGTACTCAGCTGCCACGTTGCTTTTCAGATATGCAAATGTAATATTAGAAAATTAATAAAAATAAAAAAATAAATGTTAAATGTGACAGAATAAGGCCTCAGAGATCCCCTCAGACCTTCTGAAGGTTCATGGCAATGTGGAAAAGGAGGCTTCAGACCAATTGTTCCTCACTTTCACAAGTAAAAAAAAAGCATAGAAAACTGATTCAAATTTTGGAGCTCTGACTGGTTCAGTGGTCTCTTCCATGAGTCTATAACAGGGGTGTCAAACTGCTGGCCAGCAGGCCAGTTTCATCATACTGAAGCCGCACCCATCCCATTGCCGGCAATGCAAAAAGAGTCACGATACGTCACGACAAGTCATGTGATGTGGCAAGTTTGACACCTGTGCTCTATAACATCCCGATAAATCATGACTCCTTCCAAAAGCAAATTACAATTGTCCAACCTATGTTTTCCCCATTCTAACTACTGATTGTTCCTATACATCTATATAAAATTGAAAGTATCAAGCCAGTTTATGCTAGTTTTATTTTTCCAATGCCCCAAATTGCCACATAGCAGAACCTGGACCAATCAGCTGGATCCAATATGGAAATGAATATATTTCAGTCAAAGAGGTGTATATATTTAAGTTAGACTCTCTGAAAACAAGGCAGCTTCTGAAGCTTCTCATGTTACATACGAACAATCTCTCTTTGTCAGGCATGAGAATGAGCAGGGCTGAGGATAATAGCTTTCAGAAATGTAGTAATTGCCACTGTGCCCTCCATTCTATATATTAAAACTGAATGTCTTTGCAAAGCACATCAATGGATTCCTCATCCAGCAGGCGATGATGATTCAAAATAGTTTCTTGCAAACAGTGAGATCAGTGATAAGAGGGTTAAGTTAACACTACTTTAAATCAAAGAAGTGCTTAAATAATTACCACCTTTGTCTTCCTATTCAGTAGTTGTCTTCTCTGCCACATTCTTTTAAGAGACAACTGTTCTCCTCCCCCAGTTTCAAATCACTCTTGCTTATCTACAGGTTGCATATATCCATCCTACTTTTAGAAAACCTTTAATTCACCCCCTAATCATCATCAGAAAGTCATTGCTTAAGTAGTAGTGCAAACATGAGAGTTTTCCCTTCTCTTGGAGTAACATGCTATGGCTTTATCTTCCAAACGTGTTTTTTCTTCTCTTTGATGTCACTTACAGTATAGCTATGACTTGAAATGAATCTTTCTAATGGTCTATCTCTGAGTATGCATGTTTATGTGCCCATGTAGGAACACACACTCATACAGGTTTCCATATCTTTCTGTTCAAATTTAATTCTGCTAGACAAATCACTGTCTTTTATTTATTTATTTATTTATTTATTTATTGTTTATATTTATATCCCGCCCTTCTCCTTGCGGACTCAGGGCGGCTAACAACCAGATAAAAATGCAAATCCCAAAACTACAGATTAAAACATAATTAAAAACAAATATTACTAATTGGTCAAATTAATTTAAAATTACTTTAAAACCCCCATTAAAAACTTTCCCCTAGGCCAGTCCTGCAAGCTGGAATAACCATGTCTTATCCCGCGCCGCCTTCCTTCCCTCTAGTCCCTAGTGGGACTAGAGACCCCCATCAAGTAAGGTCTCCCACCCTCGAGGGTGTCTCTTCCGGGAGGGGGAACCCCAGCGGTCGGCCGTGAGTCTGGCCGACGGCACCCTGAGGAGACCCACTCTGTGGGAGCGTACAGGCCGATGGGAGGTAATCTGCGGCAGGAGGCGGTAATCTGCGGCAGGAGGCGGTCAAACAAATTATTCCTGTAAGGTATTCAATTAGGTCTCCAGGTGCCATCATGTTCTTTCTCATTGTGATTTTTACTGTGTATATTCTTTCATATACACCACCTCTAAAAGTGTTATCTGTGGATATTCTATCCTTCTGGCATTTTCTGAGTTCTTTCCTGGCACATTAAATGCTTCTAGTTATTTTCCCTTAAAACCTGCTTATTCCCAATATTCTCTGTCTGTCATGGTGTAGTCCTAATCCTGCAAAGTAAGTTATAACTTAGTTTCCTTGAAACGATGGAAATTAAATTTACCAATCTGTTTAATTTTGCTTTAATGATGTGTTATTTGGGGCATAACCATATTACTTATAATTTAGAATATTGTTTTAATTGTTCTTTGTTACCATTCTCAGATTCTTATATAAGGTCCATTGCTTCTTCAAGAAGCATATTATTTCCATAGTTGGCAATACAATGCTAAAATAATTTGGTGTCCAGTCCACTGAGCGATTCTCCATGGACACATTGAGGTTAGTAATTGCTTTGAAAAACCTGAAAATTATTAACCTCAACATGTACAGGAGAACTTTCTGGTGGATCAGGTCCTTAGCTTTTATGATAACTTTTCATTTCCAGTTTTCTATTTGTAATTTGTGCATAAAAGATCTCTTTTCACCTTATTGTTTTTGCTCTAAAAGCCACTTTATTCTTAATAAAAGGAACAATAAGTGCCAGTTGTAAAATAATTTGTCAATCACTTACAATTGTAAAACACCTTTCTTTGGACCTCTCAGAGTGTTTCAGAAAAGATAAAAACAAATAAAATAGAACTACAATTACACTGAAGTGACAGAATTAAAATGATCAGTTTTATATCTTGAATTTTGTTACTACAATTTGACAAGGGACAATTGTGTGAATGAACTCCCTGGAAGGAGTGAAGTGAGCAACAGTCTGGCCTATTCTGAGCACTGAATGAGCTTTTCAGCAGGACCCTCATTAGAAGCAAAACTGAAGCTGAGCTGAAAACCTCCTTTCCTCCCTGCAGTTGAAGGCACTCAGTTGACTTCAAATTCAACCTCCCAGCTATTTTGCTGTTCCTTTATGCCCACCATTGCCACCCTTTAATGGGTTTTTTCTTTTCCTTTTCCTTTTCTTTTGGGGGTTTTACTGAAAGAAGAGTAGTGTTAATAATTTCTAGGACTGTACCTTTTAATGAAACATGAAAATGGATTGGTGCATTTTTAAAAAATCAAAAGTTAATGGTACAAAGTAAATATCTGAATCCTCTCAAACTGTTGCCTTCCCTGTCCTCCAGCTCTGTTCAGTAATCAGCTCCTACAACTTTCAGCTCACAGATTGTAGGAAAAGTTCAACAAAATTGAAACAAATTAAGTTAGGGAGGCTATACTGTCTGGATGCCTTTTACTGAAAAAGGATGAGGATTTTGTTGATCAGGATTCTGATAATTTTGATTATTCTGATAATTAGTCAAAGTTTCTTATGTTGAGATGACAGAATTAAACTTCAGGTCTTAGCTGGCCTTTAGGGTTATGGAAGCTTCCATAAGAAACCACAGCTTGTGGGTTAGACATGTGATCCTAACCACAGAAGGCATAGATGAGTATTTTTACAACTTCTACGATCTACACCTTATCTACTGCATGCTGACTTCCTCTTATGTAATTAAGTAAAAGTAAGAAATCTTATTGCTTCAAACTGTATTCAGGGTTCTTCCAATCTTATGGGAGGATCCACCTTTGTTCAGGTGAATAAATGTACCTTTTTAAAGGAGAGAGAATCTGTACTCCATCTCTTTGTTTGCACTAGGCAACACCTGATCCTTGCCTAACAATTTCTACATACACTTGTCCTAATTCTTCGATATATTACATCCCAGAGAACTTGGAGTAGAAAAAAATAGAGTGAGTCCCTTACCTAACTATGCATTCAGAGATGTTGCCCATATTTGTTTTTGATTGTTGCCCTTATAGCCCACCACAGTCCAGAGATGATCTGGACTTGTGTGATATATAATATAAAAAAGCATTGAAAGCATCAATAAAATAGTTAAATAGTTAACTATTTAATAGTTAAATAGTTAAAATAACAAATTGATTAACATAAAAGCCCAAAGGCAAGAAAAAGATGCAATATGACCAAGTGAAATAGAACAAAAATAAGAAGCAAATCCAGAGTCGTAAAATGGGTGGCATGTAAATGTAATATATAAATAAAATAAAAAAGAACACATGAAATTAAATTAGGCATCATATTACTATAAATTACTGTAAATATACATTTATTGTATAAAATGTTTCTTTTAAACTAATTGTGTCTCAATTTATTTTTATTAAAGCAGCCAGGAAGTTAAATCTTAGAGCAAGTTTTATTATCCTATATGTGTGTGCTGTGGGGAATGTTTGGGTATACAAAAAAGTCATGATTTTATATAATTTATCAAATTACATAATATTTATGTATATAAATAAATAAAACTTATTCATATACAATAAGACTGTATAATCGTTCTTGCCAAACCTGGGTAAATTACCCAGAATTGGGTAAAAGTGTTTTTTCTTTGTGTAAGGACACACAAATCCATTACCTAACCAGAACAGGCAGTTTTAAAGTGTTTATTAAAGTGTTTTACCTACATTGGGTAAAATGGACTTTCTGATAAGCAGTTTTGGTTAATGAAGGTTCTCTAAAAGCAGTTATGTACAGAGTAATCGAGAATTTTCTTATTTGGTTGAGATACAAAAAGAAAGGCAAAATTCTAACTATGTTCAAAAATTCACCCAAATCAGCCTTCTCCAGTTTAATGGTCTCCAGATATATTGGCAATGCCAAATAGGGAAGATAGAAAATCAGATCCAGCTCATTTGGAAGCATCAAATTAATATAAATGGTAAATGGTGAAATAGAAGAGTGCTAACGTTTATAAAGTCTTCTGTCCTTAGATGTTTTTCTAGCAAAATGGCAAACAAGGTGGTATGATTTTCATCCATTTTGGGCAGAAAATGAAAGATAATAAATATAATGAAACTTCTGATATGTTTTTGAACTTGTCCTCCAAAAGTGCAAAAGAGAAAAAAAGAAAAACAGGCTGAAAATTCTGGTCCTAATAAAGCCACCATGCTATATAGTGTGATTCTCATTGCAGAAAAAATAATGCTGAAAAATGTTGATCGTTCTTACCCTGGAGATTTATAAATGCAAGTCAATAACATCTAGACTTCCAAGCTAAATACCATGTTTCATGCTAAACAATTACACAATAAAAACCTCCTACTGAGATTCCTTTGTGCCTTATATTGATTTCCATTGGTTGTTCATGTTCATCACATGTATCCAGTCTACAATTATTATAGTAGAAGTGATAGTTTCATCTCAGATTTTTAACTTTTCTTTTTTACATTCTAGAATCTGTCCTGAATCCAGAATCCAGTATTCAGCTGAATCCACGAGGATGTATTCTTGTCCAGACTAGGGTTTGCAAAATAAAAATATTTGCCTGTGCAGGATTTTTCAAAAGTTTATAATAAAAAGGGCTACTAGAAAAGAGTACACAGCAGGAACATTTACCTTGAAAACAAATTGCATTAATTGCATTAAATAAAAACAACAAGAAAATTTCTCTGTAGAATTTTTGTTAAAAACATTTGGGGGAATTATGCATGAAAGCTCAGTATATTAGAGAAAATTGCAGACAAGTTTCCAAACAGAGTTGGTTCTGTCTGGAGTGAACTATAAGGCCTGTAAAATGAAAGAAAGAAATTATTAAAAATGCAGAACTTTAAACAGATTTTTCAAAATCCAGATTTGACAAACTGGAAAATTCCCTTTAATGTGACAATAACAAGGTTTGATTTTCTATTGGCACTGGAAAAAAATCAGTTTCCGTACTCCTCCCTGTTCCCAGACTGTGAGTTGTATGCTGCCTGCATGTGAAAAGATCAAGCTACACAAACATGAAAAAACTAATACAGGTAGTCCTCAACTTACAACAGTTCATTTAGTGACCGTTCAAAGTTACAACAGCACTGAAAAAAGTGACTTATGACCATTGTTCTTGCTTACAACTGTTGCAGCATCCCCAGGATCACATGTTCAAAATTCAGACGCTTGGCAAGTAGTTTATATTTATAACAGTTGCAGTGTCCCAGGATCATGTGATCAACTTTTTTGACCTTCTGAGAAGCAAAGTCAATGGGGAAGACATATTTACTTAACAACCATGTTACTAATTTAACAAATGCAATGATTCATTTAACAACTGTGGCAAGAAAAGTTGTAAAATGGGGCAAACTCACTTAACAAATGTTTTCTTCAGAAAAATAAATTTTGGGCTGAATTGTGGTCGTAACTCAAAGATTACCTGTACTGCCATGTCTCCACCTTTGAAAAAAAGCTTTAAAGATCTATACTATTGCTCTAAATGATATATGATACTGTATCTCTGTGATCAGTAGAAATTACAGCTCTTGGGTTTTCCCCATAAAAACACATATTTTTATCAACATCAGATAAGAGATGCGCTCATTCGGACATGGGAAAAAGTTAAAAAAAGACACTACATGAAAATCCCAAATTGGATCTCACTGATGGAGGCAATGATCCACCCTAACACGTTGGATAAAAAAAAGATGATTAGATACAAAGAATTACTAGATAACCAAGGAAACCTCAAATCAAGAGAAGAATTAGAAGAACAGGGAATAATTATAGATTGGTGGCCATACTAACAGATCCAATCTAAACATAGCAAGGATATGGAAGAGTATGGAATAAACCAGACCCCACAGCAATTGGATAAAATTTTAACAGGTAAGAAGGAAAATTTCTAACAAAAACTTATAAATATTTATTAGAGGTAGATTTAGAGGAAGAAATAGTGAAAAGGCCAATGATAGCATGGACACGAAATGTGGGCTGAAATATAAAACTGGAAGAATGGGAAAGATTATGGAACAGAAATTGTAAACTGACATTGTCAACTGCATATAGGGAAAATCAATATAAAATGTTCTATAGATGGCATTTAACACCGGCGAGATTGGCTAAATTGTATAAAAATATGAATCCGGAATGCTGGAAATGCAAAAACAAGGAGGGAACATTCTATCATATGTGGTGGCTGTGCCCTAAAGCAAAGATCTATTGGGAACGGATAAGGAACTGGATACAGGAGATAACAAAGATGCAAATTGAACTCAAACCTGAACTATTTCTTTTGGGTATAATAAATTTAAAGATGGAAAAACAACTCCAATACATCATTGTACATATATTAATAGCAGCCCACATAGTATATGCCCAGTGTTGAAAAGGTGAAAACATACCTACAAATGATATGATTATATATAAAATACTAGAATGCGCGGAAATGAACAAACTTACGCTAGAACTAAAAGACAAGGAGGCAACAGAATTCTACGAGATATGGAACAAATGTTATGATTGGCTAAAACAGAGAAACAAAAAAATATGATTACTAATGTAAATAATTGTAAATAATATATATGAGGTGTATAACACAGTACTGTTAAGGAAAAAAATGTATTTTTATTTTTATTTTTGTTGTATAGTGAAAAAGGAATAAATAAAATTTAAAAAAGAAAAAAGAAAAAGAAGAAATTACAGCTCAATTCACTTTAAAAGATGGATCCCATCTGTAATAGTCATTTAATCTTACAGTAGTTTCATTAAAGTTTAGATACCTTTTCCTCAATATTTGCAAATATAGCAGATCAAGTGTAAGGTCTATGTTGTCTAGTGGATTTTTTCTTTTGCTTTTAATGTATTCTGCCATGTTTCTTCAATAATAATCAAAGCTATTGCCAAGTCTTTCCAGGAAAGATCTTTATAGGACTCTGTCCTATACCTACTTGCCAAGAAAGATTCAGTGATATTAAATTGTAATGGATTTTCTGTTCTGTTCCTACTTCTCCTTTTCCAGTTCCCTTTTCTTCCACTTTCCCACAACTGTAGGGTCCATTCCCCCCCCCCCCGATAATCAAGTGTTGATCCATTGCTTGCAACAGAACTTGACCAACCAGCTTGTCACCGAAACCTGACACTGGCATTGGCTTTCATGCCTCAGGTGAGACTTTAACTCACAGTCTCCTGGTTTCTAGCCTGGTGCTAGACCAAACTCTCTTTCTTCTTTCTTTTCCTGTTGTGCTTATTTTCAGCTAGAGAGAGTCTGCAACCTGTCCGAATATTTCAGATCTGTCCATCTCCACAAACAGTCCCTATCAATTGAAAGCTGAAAGAAAAACCTGCTGGCACCATGCAGCAAGGAGTCTATTATGAATCCCTAGGTGGCATGCAAAGCATTTAGACTCATTTCATTCATATGTCAGGTAAAGACTTTCATTTAGAAGTGAGATGAATACTGAATAATGGATCTTTTGAACAATGTAATTAAGAATTCATTAAAGCAGCCTTTTAAAACCCTGCCAAATACAGTGCATGTATACCTCCCAGCCTAAACCTAGAAAAATGTGGCATAGAATTAAAATGAATAAATGGGGAGAAAAAACAATGTGGAAAAATGCTGTTTAGAAAATCTATCTTTTGAAACCAAATCAACCATTGGTAGACAGCAGAGACTGCTTTTTTTTGCAGCTTGTGAGTGTCAGAAAGGAACTGGATTTTTAAAATGAGCTTATTCCATGTTGGGACAGAAGATAATCAATTTAGTTAAGGTAGGAGCTACATCTAACTCTAAAAACTCTGAGATGTTATTGTTTTGTACAAGAAATAAAGACCTATTGAGAACGAGTTGCAAAGAAAAGAGAGAATGAATATTTACTCCACCTAGGCAAGTAACGTTTGGCTTACTTTGCCTTTTCTGTACCAAGTACTTTGTTTGCATTGCTTGTTCTGAATAAATTATTGCCATTTAAGGAGAGATGGACTGAGATTACTGTTTAATACAAAAATTCATTTTAGGCAACCTGTAAAGGCAATTGACTTAGACAGTGGCTAACAAAAGTTCCTTTATATGTACAGTAGCTTTGTTTATGTAGAGATCGAGGAGCAGACCTTAAAGCAAATGCTCAGAGACTATCATGGAAACAGAGAACAAAGGCATTCCTCAAGTTCTCGGAACAAAGATACCATTAAGAACATAGTACAAATAGCACTTAGTAACAATAATATCTTCTGTCCTTTTATCATTTACAAAAATAGCTACTCTTTGGTTTCAGAATCCCTTGTTTTCAGTCAACCTATCCTAAAATGACAAACAGCATGTCCCAAGTACATTTGCGGTCAACTCCTAAAATCCCTGAATGGCTGTTTTAATAAGACTTCAAAATCATTAACAATAAGGATACAAATCTTATTTCCCAGTTCTACAACAGGGGAGCTGTAGAAGAAAATGCTTGTTTCTAGGCTACCTTCTGTTGCACCTTGGAGGAACTAAGGACCCTACATCCTTACTGCATAACCGACAGGTTCAACCTGCATGGTATCTCCAAATAAACAGATGACAAATATAGCATAGAATAGGTGTCATACAGTAAAATTGGAAGTACTATCTTTACATTCTTAACTTCTTGCATATAACATGGAAAATAACAGAAAAGGATAAATCAATATAATCTTGAATATGTATTAATAGACGGCATTATGTACAATTGTCTTATTTAGGTATAAACATCTGCATCCAGATGGCAAGCTCTTTGCCTTATATATTTGCATCTGAAGTTGGAATACAAGAACAAAAGGGTCAAGATTGCATTGTTATATTTAGTACATGTATCATCAGTTTTGTTTCATCACAAATAATATATATAAGAATCTCCTAATTTAGTAAATTACTTGAAAAGATCTAAGTTAAGCACATATGTGTAAAGACATTTATAAAATCTAACTTTACCATTGGTCAAGAGTCTGGGAGATAGAGGGTCCTTGAGGATACTCAGGTATTGGGTTGAATTCCTTCCCTGTAGTGATCTTAAAAGATGTAAAACCAGTGCTGCTATGAATGGTGTTGTTATAAGCCACCTCGCGAAAGGGAGGAGGTTAGTCCAGTTCATTTGTTGATAGTCCACATAGCATCTAAGGTATTGCTCCACCATTGAGTTTGCTTTTTCAGCTGCCTCATTCATAGACAGATGAAAATCCGAGGACAAACCCTGCAATGAACCAATTATTGCCAAAAACCCTCTCCAAAATGTGGCTGTACACTGCACCCCCTATCAGAGATTATACGTTTTGGTGTACCATGCAATCTATAAATGTGCTTAAGAAACATTTTGGCCAGTTTCTGGGCCAACGAGAGTCTCTTGAAGGCAATAAAATGAGCCTGTTTCAAAAAGAGATCAATTACAGTCCATATTACTATATTTAATAATAATAATAATAATAATAATAATAATAATAACAACAACAACAACAACAACAACAGTAGTAGTAGTAGTAGTAGTAGTAGTAGTAGTAGTAGTAGTAGTAGTAGTAGTAGTAGTAGTAGTAAATTTGGAAGAGACCTTGGAGGTCATCTAGTCCAACCCCCTGCTCACGCAGGAAACCCTATACCATTTCGGACAAATGGCTGTCCAGTCTCTTCTTAAAAACTTCCAGTGTTGGAGCATTCACCGCTTCTGGAGGCAGGTTGTTCCATTGGTTAATTGTTCTAACTGTCAGGAAGTTTCTCCTTAGTTCTAGGTTGCTTCTCTCCTTGATTAGTTTCCACCCATTGCTTCTTGTCCTGCCTTCAGGCACTTTGGAAAATAGCTTGACTCCCTCTTCTTTGTGGCAGCCCCTGAGATATTGGAACACTGCTATCATGTCCCCTCTCGTCCGTCTCTTCATTAAACTAGACATATCCAATTCCAGCAGCCGTTCCTCTGCTTTCATGTAACTCAACTATAACATCCATGGCAATCTCTTCCCACGGTTAGGAAGGGTCCGCGACGGGCTGCAATAGTCCAGGGGTTTTCCCCGGAATTCTTTTCATGGTGGCACATACTGCACAGCTTTTGACATAGTTTTCTATGACCTTTTTCAAACCTGGCCAGCAAAACTGCTGGCGAATCAAGGGTAGTGTTTTCAAATAGCCAAAATGTCCAGGTTGTTTCACATCATGACTGCGCTGGAGTGCATGGAGGCAGAGGGTCTCAGGCAAATATAATTTTCCCCCTTTGTAGGCTAATCCATCCTTACAGGTTAGGGTGGCTTGACTGTCTTTAAACCATTGATCATTGAGGAGTTCTTGTTTCAGTTTTCTTGTCACAGGTTCCTCAGGGGTTGGTTTTTTCATTGACTGGATTCTCTGTAGTGTTATTTGAGACACAGTCTGTGGAGTAGGAACAATCAATTCATTGACTTGTTCTCGCTGACTCTTATATTGAGGTAATCTGGATAGAGCATCAGCTAAAAAATTCTTTCCTCCCAGTATGTACTTTAGGGCAAAATTAAACCGATTAAAATACTGCGCCAATCATACTTGTTTAGGGGAAAGTTTGTGCGGGGGGTTTGGTGCCTCTAAGTTTTTGTGATGAGTCCATACTTCAAAAGGCACTGTGCTCCCTTCAAGGTAGTGCCACCAGGTTAACAAGCCCAACAGAGTGCAAAGGCTTCTTTCTCCCAAACTGCCTACCTCCTCTCGCACTGAGTGAATTTTTTTGAGGTGTAGGCTTAGGGTTGTAGGACTCCTTCATGATTCTTTTTCAAAAGTACTGCTCCGACTGCTACATCACTAGCATTGGCTTGAATTACCTAAGGTTCCCCCAGGCACCCTCTTTGAAGTGATGCACCAGGGAACACTCTGGCCACCTCTCAATCTAACCTGCCACCCTCTGAAATTCTCGCACATATTCCAATGCAGGCCTGCTGGCTTGCTTCACCCTGTGAATGTATTTTTCAGCTTTAAGAGCTATGGACTCATCCTCGAATCTAGTTCTCAAACCTTGGATGAAGAGATGGAGGTTCCCTAGTTCAGGCTCTTGTTCGTTGTACAAGTTATTTAGCCACTCAGATGCTGCTCCCTCTAAATTGGCTGCAACAACATCGACCAGGGCAGCGGGGTCGGGGTAAAAATTGGCATTTCGCTTCATATGGGAATGTACCTGATTGAGAAAAAAAATCAACTTCTCTGGATTGCCATTAAAAGTGGCCTTAAAAGGTGGCACCATTATCTGTTGCTGCCCACCTAATTGCTGTTGTCCTCCCAGCTGTGGTTGCACACCCAACTGCTACTGGCCCCCCAGTGGCTGCTGTGTGCCTGGTGGTTGCTGTCTGTCCAACAGATCGTGCAGTCGCCCCAGCTGTTGAACCAAGTCACGTTGAACTTCTATGTTCAGGTCAGCTCTAATTGCAGGTCCCTGGCTCAGGTGATGACAGTGGTGATAATCGGGGCTGTGTAGCAATCAGGGTTCCAATGGTATTGGTGACGGTCTGGGCTTCGGTACTGTGGGTATCTCTCAGGGCTGTCATAATGATCCCATTGTCTGGAGCTTTCGCAGTGATGATGTCTCTCAGGAGACGGTGATAAACGACGCCAATCCGGGCTTCTCCGATAGCCAAGGCTGTCACATTGCAAGTGGCACTCTGAACTCCTTGATGCTCAACAACGGCCCGGACTGTCGCCCCATGACTAATGGTCAGGACCCTTCCTTCCTACTGGGCTTGAGGTCAATGCTGGTGGCTCTGAGCATGGAATAGCAACCCAAGCTCCATCACTGGGGCTAAGGCTTCTTCTGGGCATAGATTGGTGCTGATCTCACTGATCATCACACTCACTAGTGGGCAAGGAGCGGTAACCTGTCCCTTGCTTCCCATATCTGGCCCCTCGAACTTCTCCACCAACTTCTCCACTGATTGGCTATGGACTGCAGACAGGTACTTCCACTCATCTGAATCTTCTGCCGCCACCAACCTCTTTGTTCTTCTCTGATCGGGGGAGCAAGATTCCCATGAGGCACCTGCTTGCAACTCCGACTCAGCTACTCTCAAAGAACTCTTCCTCAATTGGGCTGCCTTGTAATGCTTAGGGTTTTCACTGAGCAGGGTCCACTCCAAGGACCACAATAGCTCTCCCGTTTTAGGTCTCGCTCCCACTGCCAGAAATTCCGAACTCACTTTCTCCAATGACACAAGGGCTTGTGCTCCCTCTGCTGAGGCAGCTGCCATGGTCAGGGTGCTGGTTGTGGGTGCATCTTTTTTCTCCATGCTGAATCTTCCTTGAATCTTTGTCTACCTCCCCTCTGATTTGGGAAGATGACTGGAACTCAGGACCTCAAAGGATGTTAGAGTAGATAGAATTCTTGGGTTAATGTCATGGTTCTGATAGATGAAACCAGTAAAAGAACTTCAAGGAAAGAATTCTTCCTTAAAGAACATTTTATTTAGGAAACAAAGTACCGACACTTACATAATTGAACCCAAGAATGAGATTCCCTCCTCCCAGATACAAAGTAACAAATTGCAATTCCCACCCCCAAGAGCTGTCATAAATCACATTCCCCAATTAGCACAAAATGCGGGCTTTCCTCTCCAGCCACTCAGCCCGCCAAAACCTTATAAGAACACGTCTTTGAGTTTCCACACTTCTACATTATTATGGCTAGCTAAATCCTCAGGCATTTACCCCATCCCCCCTTCTACATCTGAACTCTAAAAGAATAGAAAGGCATATTAAAAGCGAAAGTAAAAATGGCTGCTGGTTCTCAGTTGTCAGAGCGACAACATCCATTGTCACAGCATTGAAAGTGTATTTATCTTAAATCAAGAGTAAGAAACTCAGAGCCTATATAACCCACATCTCCAACTCCAGTTTGGAGGGTGCAATACCTCCCAGATTATATAATCAGTATTGTGTTACAATGGTAAAGTTTTTTTTTCCTCTTCCTCTTTTTCTTTAATGAAATAAGTCTCTGAAATGATACATTTGTCATGGTTCTGATAGATGAAACCGGTAAAAGAACTTCAAGGCAAGAATTCTTCCTTAAAGAATATTTTATTAGGAAACATGGTATCAGCACTTACATAGTTGAATCCAAAACTGAGATTCTCTCCTCCCAGATACAAAGTAACAAGTTGCAATTCCCACCCCACAAATGCTGTCACAAATCACGTTCCCCAATTAACACAAGACACGGGCTTTTCTCACCGGCTCCTCAGCTCGCCAAAACCTTATCAGATCATGTCCTTGAGTTCCCACACTTCTACATTGTTATGGCTAGCTAAACCCTCAAGCATTTATCCCATCCCCCCTTCTACATCTGAACTCTAAAAGAATAGAAAAGGCACTGTTAGAAGCAAAAGTAAAAATGACTGCTGATTCTCAGTTGTCAGAGCAATGACATCCATTGTCACAGCGTTGACAACATTAAGTTGCTGGAATGTTTAACACAACTATTTTGAGCTTTTCTTTATTCAAGGCCAGAAATCTCAGTTTTGACCAGTCTTTAGCTTCTTGTCCTTTATATTCATCAGAAGCAGACTCACAAAAAGATTGCATGCTTCCTCTTTTAAAAGGAAAGCCATTTGTTTCTATCTTTTATTCTCACTGCGCTAGATCTGGAAATTTGTTTAGAGCGCCAGACATAGAGAAAAAAATGTCTGAAATAACTATAACTAACATTGTTTGATTAACCCACTGCAATGAGCTATAGGCAATTCTTTATTTAGAGTTGAAAACTGGTTAGAACATTAGAGATCTGAAAAGGTAAATGGGCTTAGAAAGATTCCCCAAACCAGTCTATAGATAAACAATATTGGAAAGGGACACATAACTAAGGCTGATTATCAGCAGACAGCCAGAACATGGAAAGATAAAGTCAGGAAAACAAAGGCTCAGAATGAACTTGCAACAGAAATCAAGAACAATAAAAAAAAGTTTCTTTCAACATATTAATAACAAGAAAAAAGTCAAGGAAATTGTAAGTCCACTAAAGAGAGAAGGTGACAAGGAAGTAACAGGCAGTAGGGAGAAAGCACAGCTGCTTATTTCATTTTTTGCATCAGTCTTCACACAAAAAGAAATTATAGCTCAACATACCAAAATAACTACTGCAAAAGACAAACTAGAAGCAAAAATAAAAATAAGCAAGAAAATAGTAAGAAAACACCTATCCAACCTTGACAAATATAAATCACAGGGACCCGACATATTACATCCCAGAGTTCTGAAGGAGCTGGCAGATGTTATCTCAGAACCATTGCACCATATCTTTCAAAAATCCTGGAACACCGGGGAAGTACCTGAGGATTGAAAAAGGGCTGATGTGGTTCCCATCTTCAAGAAAGGAAAAAAAAACAGACCCAGGAAACTACAGACCAATCAGTCTAATATCAATACCTGGGAAGATCCTAGAAAAGATAAACAAAAAAGAGATCTGCAAACAACTAGAAGCAAACAAAGTTATAACCAGTAGCCAGCATGGATTTGTAAAAAACAGATCATGCCAAACCAATCTTATTTCATTATTTGATAAAGTGACTAAATTAGTAGACCAGTGAAATACTGTGGACATAATATACATAGACTTCAGTAAGGCATTTGACAAAGTAGGCCATTACCTGCTGCTTAATAAGCTAGAAAAAGGTGGGATAGAAAACACCACCATTAGATGGATCTATAGCTGGCTGACAAACAGTACTCAATGAGTAGTCCTCAATGGTACTACATCCACATGGAGAGAAGTAAGCAGTGGGGTACCACAAGGCTCCATCTTAGGCCCAGTACTCTTCAACATCTTCATTAATGACTTAGATGAGGGAATAGAAGGGGAACTCATCAAATTTGCAGATGATACCAAACTGGCAGGAGTAAACAACACCCCAGAAGACAAACTCAGGATCCAAAAAGATCTTGACAAACTTGAACAATAGGCCCTACCCAACAAAATGAGTTTTAACGTGGAGAAAAGCAAAGTTTGACATTTAGGCAGGAAAAATCAAAGGTTTAAGTACAGATTAGGTGAGACCTGGCTCAAAACCAGCAACTGTGAGAGGGACCTTGGAGTCCTAGTGGATGATCACTTGTCTATGAGCCAGCAATGTGCAGCAGCAGCCAAAAAAGCTAATACAATCCTGGGTTATATAAACAGATCCATAGAATCAAGATCACATGAAATATTAGTACCCCTTTATAAAACCCTAGTGAGACCACACCTGGAATACTGCAACCAATTTTGGTCACCATACTACAAAAAAGATATTGAGACCTTAGAAAAAGTTCAGAGAAGAGCAACTAAGATGATCCAAGGCCTAGAGACTAAAACATATGAAGAACGGCTGTAGGACTTGGGTTTGGCTAGTCTAAAGAAAAGTAGAAATATAAACGACTATATACACTATATACAAAATACTACAAGACTTAGCTATAATAATGAAAATGCAAAAAAAAAAAACCTTTTACCCTTTAGGTCTGCAAAATATATCTGATGGCAAGGAAGAAGATTTTTAAAAATGGAATATAGAGCTGTTAGGGGGAAAGTAACAACTTGGGAGATAGGGAATGAAAAGAGAAATGGAGGGAGAAAGAAACTGGGAGTTGTTTAAGGAATATAAATGGGCGGAATTCCCCCCAAAAATACCCTACCTAAATTGTCTTCCTCATGCCAAGCAATTTTTACAAAACTAGAAAGAAAATTCCTGGGTGATCTAATTGCCGTGGGTTGGAAAGCTACTTGGCAAAGAAAGAAAGTGAGAGTCGGATTTAAAAAACAGAAAATTTGACCTTTTAGTGGGGGCATTATATGTTTAAATACTTGTTTGAATAAGATTAAAAGAACAGATGACCCTTAGATATAATTAGAATTTTATAATGAAAGATATGATTTAGAACTAAGATAGCAAAAAGAAACTATAACCCAACACACCAAAAAACCACTGCAAAAGACATACTAGAAACAAAAATTAAAATAAGCAAGAAAATGGTAAGGGAACACCTATCCAACATTGACGAATATAAATCACTGGGACTCGACAGGCTACATCCCAGAGTTCTGAAGGAGCTGCAGATGTTATCTCAGAACCGTTGTACCACATCTTTCATAAATCCTGGAGCACCAGGGAAGTACCTGAAGATTGGAAAGATAAGATAAGATAAGATAACCTTTATTGTCATTTTTATACTTTGGGCACAATAGCACACATCAAAAATGAAATTTAGTTGCCCGCTCTCAAAGTGAAACACATACATGACACACACCTAAACATACTTTGAACAACATATGTATAGACCCACATCCCTACATATATGTAGCAATAAATATTAAATATTGTCCATCTTGAATATATAACGGAAGGAGGAAGCTTGAGAGTTCACAAGGTTAATGCTGTATGGAATGAAACTCTGGCTGAATCTGGATGTTCTGCTTCGGATAGCACGAAGCCTCCTCCCAGAAGGTAACAAGGAAAACAGGTCGTGAAGAGGATGTGTAGTGTCCCAGATAATCTTACGGACCCTGCTCAAGGAGTGCTTCTGTGCTATGTCCTGGATGGGAGGGAGGGAACTGCCAATGATCTTTTCGGCCATTCTCACCACTCTCTGCACCGCCTTTCTGTCTGAAGCAGTGATGCCTCCAAACCAGACTGTGATGCTGTATGACAGGATGCTCTCGATTGTCCCCCTGTAGAAAGTGGTCAGGACAGGGGAAGGAAGATGTGCTTTTCTCATGCAGCGCAGAAAATGCAGGCGCTGCTGTGCCCACTTCACCAGTTTCTCACTGTTGAGCGACCAAGTCAGCCTACTCATTAGCTGCACACTCAGGAATTTGATGCTGGTAACCATCTCCACAGGTGAATCATTTATGCACAGAGAAGTGTGGCTATGCCTGCCTTTTCGAAAATCAACAATGATCTCTTTGTTTTTTCCGGTATTTAAAACTAGGCTGTTTTCCTTACACCAGTTCACCAACCCTTCAACCTCCTTGCGGTAAGCTTGCACCTTGTCATCCTGAATAAGGCCCACTACTGTTGTATCATCTGCAAACTTCACAATATGGTTGGTGGCAAACCTAGCACAACAGTCAAAGGTCAACAGGGTGAACAGCAGCGGACTTAAGACACAGCCCTGAGGAGAACCTGTGCTCAAGAAAATGGTATTAGAAGTATTTGTTCCAACTTGCACATATTGGGGCCTGTTGGTAAAAAAAATCAAGAATCCAGTTGCACAAAGTAGTGTTTAAGCCTAAAAGGCCCAGTTTGTCTACTAGATGCTGAGGAATGATTGTGTTAAATGCCGAACTTAAGTCGACAAATAGCAAACGCACATGAGTATTTCTTTCCTCTAAGTGCTTCAGGCTCAGATGGAGAACAGAAGAAATAGCATTCTCCATAGAGCGATTTGGTCGGTAGGCAAACTGAAGCGGGTCAAAAGCTGGCTGGAGGCTAGATACAATAGTGTCCTTTATCAGCTTCTCAAAGGGCAGATGTGGTCCCCTTATTCAAGAAATGAAAAAAAAAAACAGACCCAGGAAACTATAGACCAATCAGTTTAATATCAATACCTGGGAAGATCCTAGAAAAGATAATAAAAAAACAGATCTGCGAACAACTAGAAGCAAACAAAGTCATAACTAGAAGCCAGCACAGGTTTGTTAAAAACAGATCATGCCAAACCAATCTCATCTCATTCTTCAACAAAGTGACTAAACCAATAGACCAGCAAAACACAGTGGATGTAGTGTACTTAGATTTCAGCAAGGCATTTGACAAGGTAGACCACAACCTATTCCTTGGTAAGCTAGGAAAAGGTGGAATAGACAACATCACCACCAGATGGATCTGTAGCTGGCTAACAAACCATACTCAATGAGTAATCCTCAATGGCACTACATCCACATGGAGAGAAGTAAGCAGTGGGGTACCACAAGGTTCCGACTTAGGCCCAGTACTCCTCAATATCTTCATAAATGACTTAGATGAGGAAATTGAAGGGGAACTCATCAAATTTGCAGATGATACCAAACTGGCAGGAGTAAACAACACCCCAGAAGACAAACTCAGGATCCAAAAAGATCTTGACAAACTTGAACAATAGGTTCTATCCAACAAAATGAGTTTCAATGTGTAGAAAAGCAAAGTCTTACATTTAGGCAGGAAAAACCAAAGGTACAAATACAGATTGGGCGAGATCTGGCTTAAAAACAGTAATGTCATGGTTCCGACTAATAAAACACTTCAAAGAACTTCCAGGCAAGGTTTACCCTAAAAGCCTTTATTATCAGTGTAACAGATTGACGGCACTTCATGTATGGTTTATGACAGAATCTGAATTCCACTTGCTTGCATCTAACTTTTCTTGCTAAACCCCTCCCTTATTTTGCCATAAGGGAGTCATAAGTCACATCTTCCAACTAGCCCGGAGGGCAAAGGTTCACTTCCGTTCCTTTTCCCGGGCTTTCCTTATAAGTCTCCTCCCATTCTCTGTCATCTGAATTAACTCTAAAAATACCAGACAGTTCTGTATATTTTGTCAAAGCAATAATATCCTATATTAACAGCATTGACATCTGGCCCCCCTTACAAAAAGGACAGATCCTGTAATGTAAACAAAAGCATATGTTAATGACTAGTTTTCGATTTGTTGGGGTATTTCGCATGAAACCTTTTGGCGAGCCTGTCAGCTTTCAACTCACTGGATTTCACCCAGGTGGCTTCAGACAACGGGTATCCCTTCCATTGTACTAGGTACTGCAATTTCCCTTTAAAAATTCTAGAGTCAAGAATACATTTCACTTCATAGTGGGTCTGCCCCGCAACTACGAGGGGTCCAGGTGCCTTCTTCGGGGGAGGTCTTAAAGTGGAGCCCTGATAAGGTTTCAACAAGCTGCAATGGAAGACTGGGTGAATTCTCCCTAAAAGTCTAGGGAGTTTTAGTTCTACGGTGACTGGATTGATGATCCTTACTATGGGGAAAGGCCCCAAGAATTTTGGTCCCAATTTCTTGCTGGGCAATTTGAGGTGTAAATATTTAGTTGACAAATAAACCATTTCCCCAACTTGGAATGTTCTTTGGGGAGCCCTCTTTCTATCAGCCTGCTTTTTATGGGTTTCAAAAGTCTTTTTTAAAGCAGTTTTTGTGTTTCTCCAAACTTCTTCCCACCCCCTCACCCATTGGTCAAGTGTCTGGGAAGCGGAGGGCACCTGAGGGTATTCAGATATTGGGCTTAACCCCTTTGCTGTGGCCACTCTGAAAGGCGTGTAGCCGGTGCTTCTGTGCACAGAATTATTGTACACCACCTCCGCAAAAGGGAGGAGGTCAGTCCAGTTCTGCTGGTAAGAAACGTAGCATCTAAGATATTGCTCCACCAATTTGTTAGCGGATTCTGCAGCCCCATTGGTGGCTGGATGAAAAGCAGATGATAAACCTTGAGATGATCCAATTAATTTAAGAAAACTCCTCCAAAACTTCGCTGTGAACTGCACCCCCCTGTCCGAGATTATTCGCTTAGGGCGCTATGCAGCCGGTAGATATGTTTCAGGAACAATTCGGTCAGTCGTTGGGCAGATGGGAGTCCTTTGCAGGCGATGAAATGAGCCTGCTTCGAGAACAGGTCTATCACAGTCCAGATGACAGTATTTCCTCTACTTTCAGGTAGGTCTACTATAAAGTCCATAGCTATTTCTTCCCAGGGTTGAGAAGGGTCTGCCACCGGCTGCAGTAACCCGGGGTTTTTCCCTGGAATTCTTTTCATTGTGGCACATACAGTACAACTTTTTACATAGTTTTCCAGCATACATTCTCGGCCATGGGAGTTTGGCTCCTGGCACCAGTTCGATGGAGCAGTCATTGGGTCTGTGAGGGGGGATTCATTGGGGATGACTGGTTTGCCTGGCGGCGGTGAGGCAGCCATGTGCGCTTACTCATTGGGTGGCCTAAGGTGTCCCACAACATTGGTTGAATCAGCGGGAGGTTTAGGTCCTATAGGCAGTCTCACAGTTCTCATTCCTTTCTCCCACCAGATAAACGGCTTCCATTTATCCAACCAGGCTAGCCCTAGGATCACAGTCTCAGTAATTTTTGGAGCCACTAGGAAGCGAATAAACTCCCAGTGTGCACCTATTTCTAGGCTAAGGGCTCAGTTAATTGTGTGACAAGAGTCCCTCCCATCAGGGAGCCATCAGCTTGCTCAAACCTCACACGTTTGGAAAGCTGTTTTGCCTGTATGCCCATTTTCATGGCAAACGGCAGACTAATAATGCAGTGGGTGCATCCAGAATCAATTAGCACATTTAAGTCCATTTGTGCCCCAGACTTAGGGATTATAAGTTTGGCGGCCAGTGAAAAAGCGGGATTTGTTGACTCACCATTGGGTCGTTCTCTCCTTCATCATCGCTGTCAAAAGACGGTAGAGCAGGGGCGGGTCCACCTGGAGTCCCGGCATCCTCTTGTGTGGGGGGTGTAATCTGGGCAACAGTTTCTTGCATGACCCGGTTGGATTTTTCTCTCGTTAGCCCTTGGGCAGGTTTCCTTCTCACCGCTGGTTTCGGTCTGCTCTGCAGTCGGGGGTAGGGGCTGGACAGTTTGCTGCTCGATGTCCCTTCTGTCCACACCAGAAACACTTAATTGATGGGCCTGCAGGTGGCCTGGGTCTCTCAGCCATCGCAGTAGTCGGAGGGTTTCATGGGGGTGATTGTTGTTTGGGTTGCTCTGGCCGCTGCTCAGATTCAGGTGGGGGAGGCTTCTTATAGCGGGCGAGCTGAACGTCTTGCTTCACCGCTGCCTGGTACCATTCTCGTAGCTGATCAGGTACTGCTCGATAGATGCAGGCCTGAGAGAGGTGGTTGTCTAATCCCTCAATGAAGTGATGGATTAGGGACTGCTCTGGCCACCCCTCTATTCGACCTGCTATCTTGCGAAACTCTCGCACGTACTCCAGGGCAGGCCTGCCAGCTTGTTTTATTTTGTGAATTTGTTCTCCTACTTTAAGAGCAATAGATGGATCCTCAAATCTTTCTCTCAGTCCTAGGAGGAAAAGGTGGGGGTCCTCCAATTTGGGGGCTTGCTCACTGTATAGACTGTTCAGCCATTCGGATGCTTCTCCCTCTAGACTGGATGCAATCACATCCACCATGGCCCCCGGGTCTGGGTAGAGATAGGCCCAGCAATTCAAATGAGAACGCACTTGGTTGAGGACAAAAACCAGATTCTCTGGGTCCCCATTGAAGGTTGCTCTGAAAAGTGGTGCGATTATAGGCTGTTGGGACCCCCACGTTGGCTGATGCTGCTGGCCCCATCCTGGCTGCAGATTTATGCCCAGGGGTTGCACGTTTGGGGGCTGTGGCCAATCTCCTTGCTGTGGCCGTTCTCCCACCAGCTGCTGATCTCCTGGCTTCTGTACCACCCCAAGCTGTTGCAAGGCCTCTATTAGTTGTGGCAAGTTCAGAGGTAGTGAAACATCTGCCTGCTGGGTTTGCCAGTCTCCCCACTGCTGCAGAGGCCTCAGACTAGGATTCCCTCTCTCTTAAGGGCTGGAGTCCCTGGCAGGGGAAGACAGGGTCTGAAAAACTTTCTGATTTATAATAGAGGGGCTGCAAGCTTCCGTCTGCAGGAGTGGATTTCTGTCTCTCTCATCTGGGGTTTGAAATATTTCCAGTAACTTACCCAGGCTTTGAGTGGCAGTTTGTCCATTCTCTGTCCACCGACCTGCATTTGTCTGCCAAAATTCATCTTCCCACAGCATGCTGTCTGTTACTTCCCCCTCTGGGATATCAGCAGCTGCTGGGCTGTGTTCAACAAACTCCCGTTTATCATGATAGATTGTCCTCCTCCTGTTCTCTGTTACTCTCACTCCAGCCTAGGAGAAAGAGGTGGGGGTAATGCATCCCCAGTTGTTTGAAAAGGTTTTTTTGATTCTGGCATGATGTCATGGTTCCGACTAATGAAACACTTCAAAGAACTTCCAGGCAAGGTTTACCCTAAAAGCCTTTATTATCAGTGTAACAGATTGACGGCACTTCATGTATGGTTTATGCCAGAATCTGAATTCCCCTTGCTTGTGTCTAACTTTTCTTGCTAAACCCCTCCCTTATTTTGCAGTCATAAGTCACATCTTCCAATTAGGAGGGCAAAGATTCACTTCCATTCCTTTTCCCAGGCTTTCCTTATAAGTCTCCTCCCATTCTCTGTCATCTGAATTAACTCTAAAAATACCTTGCTTGTGTCTAACTTTTCTTGCTAAACCCCTCCCTTATTTTGCAGTCATAAGTCACATCTTCCAATTAGGAGGGCAAATATTCACTTCCATTCCTTTTCCCAGGCTTTCCTTATAAGTCTCCTCCCATTCTCTGTCATCTGAATTAACTCTAAAAATACCAGACAGTTCCATATATTTTGTCAAAGCAATAATATCCTATATTAACAGCATTGACAAGTAACTGTGAGAGGGACCTTGGAGTCCTAGTGGACAATCACTTGTCTATGAGCCAGCAGTGTGCAATAGCAACCAAAAAGCTAATACAATCCTGGATTGTATAAACAGAGGCATTGAATCGAGATCATATGAAGTATTAGTATCGCTTTATAAAACCCTAGTAAGACCACACCTGGAATACTGCAGCCAATGTTGGTTACCTTATCACAAAAAAGATGTTGAGACTTTGGAAAAAAAATCAGAAAAGACTAATTAAAATGATCAAAGGCCTGGAGATTAAAACATACGAAGAATGGCTATGGGACTTGGGTTTGGCTAGTCTATAGAAAAAAAAAGAAATAGGGGAGACATGATAGCAGTGTTGCAGTATCTGAGGGGCTGCCACAAGGCAGAAGGGCTAGGTTGTTCACCAAAGCACCAGAGGGATGGATGAGAAACAATGGTTGGAAATTGATCAAAGAGAGAAGCAACCTGGAATTAAGGAGAAACTTCCTGATAGTGAGGACAATTAACCAGTGGAACAGCTTACCCCCATAAATCGTGGGTGCTCTATCACTGGAGATTTTTAAGAAGAGACTGGACATTCACCTGTCTGAGACAGTATAGGTTCTCCTGCTTGAGCAGGGGGCTGGACTAGAAGACCTCCAAGGTCCCTTCTATTCTGTTCTGTTCTGTTCTATTCTAGGATTTTTTCATTTTTTTGATATGGAAAATATGAAGATAAGAGGAGAATTGATATGAATAAAACTTTTAGCTATAAAATGTAATTAATATTGAGAAAATCATAACTGATAAAGATATTTCAAATACTGATGGGAAATCAAATCTTAACAAGAGCATGAAAAACAGAATATTGATTAATGAATTGATATTATTGATTTATGAATTGATATTATTGTTATTTGTATGATATTAGTAAAATATGATGAAGATGCTTATATTTAACTCTGTATACATTAACAATACTAAAAATTGTAATTTTGTAATGAGGGGAAAATGGAAAAAATATGGAGAAGAAAGGAGGATCAGGGAAAAAATACTGGATTGTATAGTATTGAACAAATTTATACTGAAGAAGCTAATGTTAAATATTTGAACCCAGACAACATGTTGTTTACTAAGTACTAAAGACTGTAATTCTTAAAAAATAATAAAACTTTTTATAAAAAAAGAAAGAAAAGAAGAAATAGGGGTGACATGATAGCAATATTCCAGTATTTGAAGGACTACCACAAAGAAAGGGTGTCAAACTATTCTCCAAAGCACCAGAGGGGAAGACCAGAAACAATGGTTGGAAACTGACCAAAGAGAGAAGCAACCTGGAATTAAGGAGAAACTTCCTAACAGTGAGGAAAATTAACTAGTGGAACAGCTTCCCTTTGTAAATGGTGGGTGCTCCATCACTGGAGATTTTTAAGAAGAGACTAGACAGTCACTTTTCTGAAATGGTATGGGTTCTCCTGCTTGAGCAGGGGGCTGGACTAGAAGACCTCCATGGTCTGTTCTATTCTATTCTAATATTAATAGAAACAGAATAAATCTCTGAACTAGAAATCGGTCAAAGGTAGGAGGAGAAAAATATGTTGTGTTCTACATTACAGATTTTATTTTGTTTGCAAATCTACCTTAGAATATTTCAGCCAAGAGCTTCTCACATTTATCTACATATGGGCTGAAGCACAATGCTAAACTATCTCCCAACCCAGCCCTATATTTTCTCTTCAAAGAAGAAAATGTGAACTTCTTCATGATTTTTAAAAACCTCTCATGTAAATAATAGAATAACAGAATGGCAGAGTTGGAAGGGGCCTTGGAGTCTTCTAATCCAACCCACTCTCAGGCAGGCAGCCCTATACTATTTCAGACAAATGGTTGTCCAGTCTCTTCTTAAAAACTTCCAGTGTTGGAACATTCACAACTTCTGGAGGCAGGTTGTTCCACTGATTAATTGTTCTAACTGTCAGGAAATTTTTCCTTACTTCTAGGTTGCTTCTCTCTTCGATTAGTTTCTATCCGTTGCTTCTTGTCCTGTCTTCAAGTGCTTTGGAGAATAGCTTGACTCTCTCTTCTTTACGGCAAACCCTGAGATATTTTAACACTGCTATCATGTCACTCCTAGTCCTTCTCTTCATTAAACTAGACATATCCAATTCCAGCAACCGTTCTTTATATGTTTTAGCCTCCAGTCCCCTAATAATTTTTTGTTGCTCTTCTCTGCATTCTTTCTAGAGTCTCAACATTTTTACATTGTGGTGACCAGGGCTTTTTTTTGTCATAGAAGAGTTTTCTTTTTTGTCATCTCTGCCCACCTCATTGTTTGATTTGTTTTCTTGGTATTTAAGATTGGTTTTGTGTTCTAGAGATTCTAATGATTGCTCACCCTCCCCCCTCAATTTTAGTTTAAAGCCCTCCTGATGAGTTGGGCCAGTCTTTTTCCAAGTACATTTTCCCTGTTTTTGTGAGGTGCAGCCCATTCCTTGCCAAGAATCCTTCACGAAGGAAATGAAGTCCATGATCCAGGAAACCAAAATTTTCTTGGCAACACCAACCCTTTAGCCAATGGTTTATTTCTAAAATTCTTTTTTCCCCTCAATGGGTGTTGGCCTTTTGTTGTGGTACATTAGCACATGGCAGGTGGTACGTGGACCTGCCCAGCCAAGTGTAGTGGGGGAGGGAACAAGCCAGCACAGCACAGGACTTACTGTGAGAGAGTCCTCTAGAGCTGCAGAGTGGCTGGGATGAGGCAAAGGCCCCAGGATTGGCACTTCCGGCTCACTCGGAAGAGAAAAGTGGAGGAGGGGGGTGGAGACAGGAGAGGCTATAAAATGAGGCAGTTTGGGTGGGAGAAGGAGAGAGAAAAAAGAGGCAGACTTGGAGGAGGTGGAGTCAGTTGGAGCTGCTCCGAAGGGAAAGAAGGAGGAGGAGGGTGGGGGGAGAGGAGAGGAGATCAAGCAGGCTGGTCATGAGCCAATCTACAACTTCTGTGGCAGCCATCCATGCTGACAGCAACAATCAGGCAAGAAACACAGCGGGGGAGGGGTCGCCCTCCATGAGGAATGAAGAAAGACAGCAATGAAAAAAGGTGGCATCAGCTGGAGGTGAGGCACGGAGGAAGGGAAGGACAGAGATGGAGAGTAGAAGGATTCTCATGTACTTTTGTGACTTTGAAGTTCTGGGATTTGTGCAATGTGGGCTTTGTGTTCTTAAGGAGTGTTTGGCAATTTCTATTTGGCTGATGGTTGGTGTCTTGTGTTAGATTCTATTGCTCTGCTATTTTTTGCTGCAAGGGATTTTGAAGTATTTTTCTCCTGAATGGATTTTGCCTCTAGCATTCCTTTACATACAAATGGAGCCATTTGGGGAGGCTGCCTTAGCCGGCAGCCAGTACTTACTACATTTTTTTTTCTACCTTAATTGCTGGCTGCCGACTCCTTAATTTTCCTTTCTAGCCAGTAGCTAATTCTTAAAGGGAAATGCGCCTTTTTAAGCTAGTTCCCTCAGCGGCTTGTCTTTTCTGTCTCTGGAGGCTTTACCTTGTTTGATGAATATATGGAAGAGGGAAAATATTGGGGGGAGGGTTCAAATTCTTCCTTCAGAAGAGATGGGAATGAGAAAGAGGGAGGGAGGGAGGGAAGTCCCGCCTTAGCACTTAGCCACCAGCACCACCTGCCATTGATTTTGCTTGTCAAAAGGTTGCAAAAAGGGGATCACATGACCCTGGGACACTGTGACCATCATAAATATGATTCAGTTGCCAAGCATCCAAATATAAATCACATGACCCTGGGCATGCTGAAATGGTCATAAGTCATTTCAGTGCAATTGCAACTTTGAACGGGTTTGTTTTTTTTTTGGGTCATCAAGTTTTTGACACCTTGCTAGGTGGTACTCGAATATTGCCATATCCTAAAAGTGATACAATTCGTGAAAAGGTTGAAAAGCCCTGCTTTAGCTAATGGTTTATTTCTAGAATTCTTTTTTCCCTCAATGGGTGTTGGCCTTTCGTTGGCAGTACGGATGAGAACACTACTTGTGCTCCTAGCTTCTTAACTTTATTGTCTAGTTGTTTGTAATCTCTCAGTATTGTATTCAGGTTCTTTGTTGTGTCATTCATCCCAATGTGGTGGAGGAGGAAAGGGTAGCAATCAGTAGGCCTAATTATTTTGGTTACGTTCTCAGCCACATCTTTGATTTTTGCTCCAGGGAGACAATATACCTCCCTGGATTGTATGTCCGGTCTGCAGATGGATGATGTCATTCCTTTGAGAATAGAATCTCCTATTACCAACACTCGCCTTCCTTTTTTGGGGGGGGCTGCAATTTGGGGTGCTTTTCTGTTTATCTCAGGTGTGTTTGTTGATGTGACTTTTTTAGGAATATTTGAAGTGACTTTTTTAGGGGTATTTGAAGTTGTTTCTTTGCTAGGCATTTGCATGTTTTCTTTGAGGGGGAGGTTGTGGGTTTGCATTTTTCCATCTAAGGAGAAAAATTGATTGCTCAGTTTTAGTCGAGCTGTTTCAGGTTGGGTTGGATTTTGCAGAATGGGTTTGTTAGTTGTATGCTGCTTCTTTATTTGAGTATTGTGTTTCCTTCTATATGTGACATACCTCCACTTATCTTCCTCCAATGGTTTATCAGTAGTGTCAAATCCTCTGGGAGTTATTTGTTCATTAATTGGTTCAGTTTGGGTATAGCTTTCTTTTGTAGATAGGGGTTTGGCTAGAGTTGCCTCTAAGTTCCTTACTTTTTCCTCCAGTAGTTTACATAGTTTACATTTAATGCATGTATAGTTTGGGTGTTCTTTGGGCATAAACACATACATGGAACATGTATTGCATACCACAATAGTATCAGTCACCTGTTCCATGAGTTTGTTGTTTGAAAATCCCTCTTTTTGGTTTTTGCTGTCTGCGGGCCCTGGTCTACCGCTATCCATAGCACCTGATCTGCTGCCATCTGTAGGCCCTGGTCTACTGATGTCTGCTGCACCTGGTCTGCTGCTGGCTATGGGCCCTGGTCTGCTGCCAGCAGTGGGCCCTGGTCTACTGTGCTGCAGCATTACACCATCCCCACCAACAGCTATGCAGCCACGTAGCTGGTCCATCGCGTCAGTGTTCTGCTTCCTTCAGCAAACAGGGCTGGATGGTTCACAGTAAGCTTTCCTCTTTTGTCCCTGGCTGGCTCTCCTCCCTTCTCCACTATCTCACCAGCTCTCCTGTTTCTCCTCTCTGCCGGCCATTGTGCTGTCCTCATTGTTGTCATAACATAAAGTAGGTTGATACTAGTTTACCTTGGACAGAGTTTCAATCATTTTTCAAAGATATTTTTATCAGAAAAAAAAAGATTAGACACTACTGTATAATGTTAATGACTTAAATCACTCCAAGAGACTTGAGTCTTCATAATAGATCCTTAACCAGTAAGGGATCACAGATTTCAGTCAATAAGAAGCAATGTTTCCATTTCAATCACTGAATTTGGCATCCAGCATAGTTATGCATTTCAGTTCCCAGAGATGGCAGTTCTGCAAGATCCATTTGAAAGAAATACTGGGAATCAAAATAAATCCTGAAAGAAGGATTCACCTATAAATGATGGAGACTAATCCAGGGCTGGCCAGAAAATACTGGCCCAAAGAAAGCAATGGCGTCAATATTACACTGTATCTTTGGTATTAATACTTAGTTGTTTCCATGGCTGCTGACAATTTAATTTTCAAATATTGGAAGATACAAAATTAAGTGTATTTATGCAAAAAGATGCAAGCATATGTTCAGTGGTGGCAATGGCAGTGATTTGTTCCAATTTGGTTTTTTACCTGGTAACTATAAAAAGGTGAGGCAGTCAGTTCTTGATAAAATTGACTAATGTGTACTAATAAACCAGTTGAAATCAACATTAATTGACAGATGTGTAATTTTGTACAGGGTTTTTTATTCTTTTCCTCTTATCTGCTTTCAAGTCTGTTATTAATATATGAAGTGTATGTATATATCTAATTTATTAACTCACCTATATCCTGCCACATCTATAGAATCCATGGAGATTTATTCATACCACATC
The DNA here is from genome assembly GCF_001527695.2 of Protobothrops mucrosquamatus. Lineage (NCBI taxonomy): Eukaryota > Metazoa > Chordata > Lepidosauria > Squamata > Viperidae > Protobothrops > Protobothrops mucrosquamatus. The sequence goes on along the minus strand of NW_015386775.1, from coordinate 366,681 downwards.
CATACAATATGTGAATGTAGTCATTAAAATAATGCCACTGCTCCTTCAACAATCTCAGGAGGTGGAAGTACTTAGTTGATCTTGAATGATCTTGAAAATGTTTAGCAAATTCAGAGTTAGTGCTTGAATGGGAAACCATTGAGAAATGATAAGAGACATGAAGTTGGAAGAAACAATGGCAAATCACATCTATATGATAGCCAAGAAAACTACATGGACACCTCCTTATGAGGATCTTGAAGACTTTACTTTGCTGTTCTCTTAGTGTCAAGACAGCTAATTTGTGTTGACACTTCAAAAATAATCTGAGCACTTTGAATAATCATGAAGTTAGTGATTTTTTTCATCAATACATTATATAAATTTTAAATTTAGAAATTATCTATGAAATGCCAATCTACTCCTTGGTTTAGATTTCGTATCTTGAGGACAAGTTCTATAGATTACATATCAACATGAAATGCAATGTACTGTGGACATGATGTAAAACATCCCAATGACAAACCAGAGTTATTTACATATTGTGTACCCTATTCAAATGTCAAACACAGATGTTAGTTGCATGAAAAGTGGAACAAATACTAGCAGAATGAAAAAAGTATTTTGCTACCCCACTACATGTAAAGGTAAAACAGATGTTCATATAAACTATGATTACATATCTAGAAAGCACAGTCTCACTTCAGAAAGGGTGCATGTGGCTCTCTTCACCAATACAAATATCTTTGTTCCTTGTCATGAAAGACATTTTTTCTACATTACACTATATCTGCAAAGTGCTTATATCTCAATGTATGTTTTCAAGTATTATCAAGTCTGCATGGATTATCAACTCAATGGATTTTTTCACTATGCCAGCCATCTTTCTTGCTTACATTATCAAACACATTTTAGGCCAGTTTTCCCAGTGTTCAAATATCTACAGATATATTTCAGTATTATAGGACATTCCTATAATTGAGGTACTGCTGACAACTTTCTCCACTTTGACAACTGAGATATTCTAAATGACTTGAATGGTGTTGCTTGGAGCCTTAGCCAATGTAAACTAAGCCTATATGTTTACAGTCTGTGTTTTAGACATGTCTGGGGCAGAAGAGCTATTGAAGCAAATTACTTCTCACCCTGGGAGAGGATAGTCTTTCAATGTCAACTTTTAAAGGTCATTGACAGGTCAAAATAGCAAGGAAAGCTTCAGGAGATCAGCTGGTAACTTTGGCTTACTGTCTCTTCTGTATCTCTCTTAAAGATTAAAAGTAGAACCTGATAGGCATCATTCATATTTATAGCTATACCTGTAGTCAATCACATGATTGTGATTGTATATGAATATGAATATATACAGATACAGGTATGAGAATATAAATGTATAGAGATATATAAATATGAATTTTACATACACACACATATATGTACAGGTCATATCTAACTTCATGCAGCCATATAAATCATTAAAATGGATTGAAAATCCATGTTATGTGGGGCACATGTAATATTCACAGTCCCTGTATTGAGTTTATGCAAGGTCAATATGAGGCACAGAAAACATCTTTAATGAAAAAAAATATTTCTTTACTATTTAGTCAAAGTTAAGCAGTTTCGACACCCCTTGATTTCAGTGGAAGAGAGTTATACTCATAACATTTCAGCTGAGATCTAAAATTGCCTAGTTTGTTCATGCCTAACAGCCATGATTAAATAATTAAAGTAGGGTTCTTGGATCACTATGTATCTTTTTTGTGTTTGTAAAAATAAATTCAGGCAAAAAGGAAAACATTTGAAATGCTTAAAATGGACAATTTGTATCAATGCATGAAGACTTGATGAAAATCAAACAAACAGTTTGCAATCGTTTGTGATTAGAAAAGTAATTGGCATAATAAATCCTAGAAACTGTGTTTTACAAATACATATTGCGGCTGCTGGTAATTTATTGCAGCTCCTTCATTTCTTGTTGCTGTTGCTATACTGACCTCTTCAGGTTCTGAAATTTTGGAACGGTGTTTATTGTTATCCTATATCTGTCACCACTGGATTCAATAAATATCATTCAGTATTATATCAATTAGTGGAAAAGATTTTGATTTTTTTCATATGTAGCATTGAAGCTGATTCAGTTAAAATAACTTGGGAATAATTGCTTCAAACAAGTAGAGACAAAAGCCAATGAAAGTTTGGAACAACTTTCAATTTTTCCATAAAATCGGGGACTGGGGTGGGTCATTTTTTAAACCTATGTTTCTATTTAATTATTAATGTATCAATTAGAATATGCATCATTCATAACCAAGTTATTACAATACTACAGCAATTTAAACGTTAAAGTTAATTTGTTAGTGTAGGCTTCAGGAGTCTAACATTTTCCAACAAGCAGTATCAAGTTTCTGTAGTTTTGTATAAGGAACTATAATTTCTCAGTGAAAGCCTGACACTTGTTTTATATATATGTATCACTCTGTAACATACACTGTATTCTTTTTGGCTGACATTCAGCAGGATGCCCCATACCTTGTTTACGTTAGTAACAAAGGCCCTCTGAACTACAGCTCTGTTTGTAATTCTTTATGATTTAACAAATGAAAAAAAAAAACAGAAGACTAACGGCATGGAAAAAATATCACAGTCTAGTTTATGTTTTCATCTCTCTCCAAAATTGATTTTTTTTCTTAACTATTTCAGCATAATTTTTTTCTCTGCTCACATATTGTTGAACAAGGAACAGGTGACTTAGTTTTGAAGGAGAGAAAAAGAATTCCTATCACAGCAACCTCTGTTTATTTTTGTGTTTTCTGTTCAGTTATGATCCTTGCTCAATATGTTTTACTTAAGAGTAAATTGAACTTTATCCTTTGCAATGAGCCTAAGAGTTAAGAATTATGTTTAATGTATGCAGTCACATATTATTTTATTGCAGTTTACATTGTTATAAAATAAGGCTTAGGTTATGGTTTAGCTTAGAACTTTTATGTATAAGTTAATCAGAGGACAAGATTCTCTGCAAGCTTCAAGCTCATAAGGGGAAGGAAGGAAGGAAGGAAGGAAGGAAGGAAGGAAGGAAGGAAGGAAGGAAAGAAAGAAAGAAAGAAAGAAAGAAAGAAAGAAAGAAAGAAAAAAAGAAAGAAAGAAAGAAAGAAAGAAAGAAAGAAAGAAAGAAAGAAAGAAAGAATGAATATATATATATGTCTTTGGTTATTCGGGTTTTCTCCCGCGTAAAATTGGAAGTGTCTTGGCGACGTTTCGACGAAGTCCCATTCATCATCTTCAGGCTGGTGTTTTCAGCTTCGTGCTTCTAGGAGTAATGTGTGATCGCAGCTGTTTCTTCCTTTTAACTGCCAGTGGGGTTTGAACTGATTGGGTGGGAGCTTGGCTGTGTTCTGATTGGGTGGAGGTGTGTTCTGATTGGTTAAGGAGCTTGGCTGTGCTCTGATTGGTTGGGGGAGTGTTCTGTTTGGGTGGGGGCTTTATTGTGCTCAGGTTAGTCTGAGTTGCAGGGGGATTTGAGATGGTGAGCTTCATTGTTGTTGTTTGGCTTCGTGTTCGTGGTCGTGCCACATCTTTATGGTGGGTGTCAGTTTGCTTCATGTATGGATTGGAGGGGTTTAAAGTGGCTAATGATGCAGCTGTGGACTGGCTTCTAGTTTGTGGTCGTGCCTCATCATCTGTGTGGGTTTGGGTTTGCTTTTTGCGTGGATGTGTGGTGGTGACCTCCTGTGTGGTT
>NW_015386775.1:352174-358164 GCF_001527695.2 Protobothrops mucrosquamatus | reverse complement strand
TTTGACAGCTGATGCTAGCTGTCAAAACGGCTTTTACGCAGAAACAGGCGGGAGGCAGCTACAGCTGCGTCCGACGAGGTCGCCTGCCACCGGAAGTCTCAATAATAAAGTTGTTTATTATAAGGTATTCTAATATATGAAGACTAATTGATTTGAGGGTGGAGGTTTGTCTCTGCTTGTGTTTTGGTTTCTGAATGTTTCATTACCAGGCTAGGTAACATCTCATCCTACATCTGAGCTACAGATATTCACTACTATCACAAACTAACTGATTTTAATCAATTTACTCAAGATTGTCTCTAACCCTTTATAATCTATCACAGAAAGTATTTGATCTGAGCTGTATCAGTTTTCATCCATGGCATTCAAAATATGGGTATCAGTATCACATGTTGCCTTTCCACTGTCCATTCTCTCCAAATATGGTAAAGACTAGGAAATAGACTTGTTAGCCACAGTTACTAAGCAGCAACCAAAGACTGGATTGCTGACCTGCTAAACTGAAAAGTACAATCCATATTCCAAAATCTGCTAATGATATAATTAATTCCCAATTGGTTGCACCTCAAGTTCAATCATTGCTTGGTCAATTTATTTCAAACTATCCAAGTGGCCAATTATATTGCCAAAATACAGCTCTGTGCATTTTTCATAACATAAATTGTGATGTCAAAGTGATTGCCCGACTCTATCAAAACACAAAAAATTACAGTCAGAAGATTTTCTTCATACATACTCTAGCAGCAGACAGTGGAATATTAAATGCATGCCAAGTTCTCTGCAGCACAATCTATGGCATCTTTTCTAGCTGGTAATGCTTCAGTGATGTTGACATATAGCTTCCATAATTCTCAGCCAGAGTTTTGCTATTCCCCATATTTGTTGGGAGTTAAATGAGTGGATGAATGACATATTGAAGGGTACAAAGTTACTGAAGGCTAATCTTACATGGATCTCTGAGTCCTCAGGTTTTCTGACTTGTGGCTTCTATTAAGAGCTACTTCAGCAGACTAAAATGTAAGCCTCTATTTCTTTTCATAGTTTACAGCAAATTAGATTTGTTTTTATTTTTATAATTGAAGTGGTTCTAATCAAACAAGTTTTAGGTTTATTGGGTGACTTTAGGTTCCCAAATTATCAATAGAGGCCCATGTTAAATTAGCATGTTGTGTTGCCTCTTGGTGTGACTTTAAGGTGGGGTACTTCTATCACCTGATTTTGAAAGTTGCTTTTGTGTTTTGTAGAAATGCTGTTGGAGAGAGAAGAAATAGATGAAGTACATTTTCTTGCAGAATTTTGAAGAATAATCACAGAGTTCATGTCAGATAAACACAATTAAAGACAATGAAATGCAGTGTCAGATAATTAAATTGTTTATTTCAGAAAAAAGTCTGTGTTGCTTTTGGATACTTATTTGGTAAATTCTTCTTTACATCTCATGCTAGCACTTGCTGAAAACACTGACATTTATCTTCCTCTGCTTCCTGGACACTCATTAAATATATTGCTTCCGTGATATATGAAAGTGCTTTTCACAGGAAGAAGTTATTGTCTCTTCAAAATTGTTGTAAATGTTACTGATGGACCTTGACCTTCTAGTCCCTGCGAAGGATGCCACATAAATGAGAATACTTCGGAAATTTGAGGATGATTCAAAATAGTTTGATTAGGTGCAGAATGTGGGCATCACAATTTGCAATGCATCCTACAGAGAAATAGCGGACTTCCATGATTTAACAAGGATTGTGCAAACATACAGCCTTCAACCCTATTTATAAATTAATCAGGTGCACAAGCACCTCTTCTGAAGACTTCATGCTGAGTAAGGAGGTCGCCTAGGGACATAATACTAAAAGACCCCTACAAAACTCATTAATAGAAACTACATATCCTTATTTTTAATTTAAGTATATAATAGAAAAAGAAACAAGTTATCACTGGATTGGAATTAGAAAATCATAGAATGAAATAATTACAAAAGTTTTAGGAGGGCATGAATAAATGCATATTTTAAAGGCAGGCCACACAATTTCCTCCATGAAAATGTCAAGAAGTTATATTTGTTCAACGATGAAAATTTATTTTGATTACTGAAGCCTTAATTTTATTGCCATCAAAGACACAGGTATTTTGCAAGAAGGACTATTTACCAGGGTAAAACTCTGTAGGAAGGACAATCTATCAGGGTAAAATTTAAATAACCACTAAATATAAGTACTGGCTGAGCAGAAGTATGACTGGTTTTAGAAACTAGAAGTAAAGGAGAAAAAACATTCAGTCCAAACTTGTAGTGCTGCTTCCATAGAGCCAAAGTTGTGTAAAAAGAAGTAACTCCTTTTCATGCAGCTATTAAAGAATTACACTTAAATGCTACCAGCAGATCAAGTAATATAAAATTTCCAATATTGCTTTCAAGTCAAGGGTATCCTTAAAGAGTTATTAGCACACAGCAAAGTGTGTTAACATTGACATTCATGATGTCTCAGTTATTAAATAGATACCTGCACCTGCACTCATTTTCTTATCAAACTTAATAATGATAATGACCTTTCCATTTAGAATCAAGCTTTCAGTATGAAAAACATGGACAGTTTTATAGAATTTAATGCTAGATGCAAACTGCAGATCATTGCCAAATTTTTCCACATAGATATATATTTCACTCTTTGTCTTGCATATCTGAAGTATCATAATGACCATCAAATGTTTATATTTCTATGCATAGCTAGCATAATCGATGTTACACTCAATTTATCATTTGACTTATTGCTACTCTGCACCACTGCATTATTCCACAGAGATTATCTGCACACTATAATGCCTCTTAACGGAAAAGATGAGGTGATTCTGTCAGGGGCAGAATTAACAATTAGAGATGTTTTGGTTTATGTTGTTTGTTCCTCAGATAAATTTGCCAGATTGCAAAGAATAGTGATAGAAGAAATCAAGATATGTTCCTAAGATGCTCATTTTTCTTCTACCTCAAGGGACTGAGAATCTTCTCTTTAGGCTTGCAAAGCACAATGACATTCTCCATGGTACATGAAAAAAACAATAGTGTAAAGATGCTGGCCTAGAAACCAGGGGATTGATTTCTAGTCCTGCCTTAAGACTAGACCCAACAGAGTTGGTGTTGTGGGAAAGAGAGGAAGAGGAAGAAGTATTATGTATCTTGAATTACTTATAAAGAAATGAAGGCAAAATAAAATTCGAAGGAAAGAAGGAAAGAAGGAGGAAAGAAGGAAGGAAGGAGGTGGACCAGTCAATTTTACTATTGAATCCCTTTGATCAAAAGAAATATATAAAATTCTATGTATAAAATACTTCTCATAACTGGACACAGCATCAGAAGCTGCTCAGACAAAGAGCAGATTATATGCCTTTGTGCCTCCCGTACAGATCACAATGTCACTTCATCTAGGGCAGTGAGCTGCTTTTTTAAAATAGGCATCAAGTTCAAACAGCCCAATATTTAATCTCATCTTCAGTACTCTGAGAAAAGTGATCAGATCTCTGCATGTAGGCAGACAATATACTGTATAGTCACTTGTTTAAACTCAATGGGAGAAATGGAACTCTGCGTCTGATACCAATCAATTCATTCTCATCCTTCTTCTGGATCCAGACTATTGCGGACATAAAGTGGGAAAAATCTGGACTGGAATGACAAAGTTACATATAAACATGAAGGTCAAATTTGGTTTATTAGATCTCAATATAGCACACTTCTTCAAAACTCCCTTTGCATAATCATGATGCACATGATGAGAAAAATGATGCAATTTGTACTATTTGTGTGATATCAGAAAATATGCAAATTACAACTTATATGCCTGTTAGACGTCCTCTTTGAACTGAGCCAACAAGCCAGGAAAACAGGAATGCCAAACTATCAAGTGTTTTATTTCACACATGAAACAAAGTTAGCACTGGGAGTGGTTTGCTCCCAGTGCCTTACATAGAGTAGTCACGCCCAAATCACGCCACAGGCTCACCGCACCCTCAACTAACCCCACCCTAGTCATTAGGCCTCAGTCCAGGTGGAACGGAAAGGCTCCATCTACCTGGCGGCAACTCTACCCATAGGCACATGTCTGAGCTCCGCCCCAACCATCTGGTTGTCGGCCTGGCGAGGCGCTTGCACACGATGTCATTGGCTCGTGATGCCAATGGCAGCAACAACGGGAGGCAACAGGGCGCCGGAGGCAGCAAGGATGGCAGGTAGGCAGCACAGACCCTCCCGGATGGCGGAGCGGCACAGCGGCTTCATCTCCAGCCATTCCGGGTGAGCAGGCCTTGTAGGGCGCGACATGCCAACTTACATCTTGTATATTACCACACAAGTGATATAAGTCATCATTTAATGAACAGCTCAAAATATCCTGCATCAATATGTTATCTGGTGGTTTCCTTGTATTAAAAATAATATTCCAACTTGTAAATTGTAAGACACAACAATATCTCCCCAAAAAACTAAGTATGGTCAAACTCACTTGTGTTTGTAAGACACTAAGTCTTATAAGACACTAACTGTACCCGGCCACGTGTTGCTGTGGCTCAGTCTCAATGTGCCAGTGTGCATTCATCCCAAACAATAAGTTTGCATTTCTGCAATACTTTTCTCATGCCGGATGCTTTGGAAATGTTGCACATGGGAGTTTCAATGAATTGCATGTTCAATGGCAATTTCAAAGCGTCCAACAGATGGCACTGTTTTTCAAAAAAGCATGTTTTTACCTGTCACAGGTGTGACATCTATATAATATAGGTATATAAAAACACATGCATATTCGAATGCAACATTGTGTCAAAATTTCAAAGCAATCGGTAAAGAACTTTCAGAGATTTAAGATTTTGAACAAAGAAACATTTACATTTTTATTTATATAGATTAACAGATGGCAGCAATGATGTACTGATAAGTTATTTAGGATTTGTTCCTTCATTTTAAAGAACTATTTAGAAATACTTAGAAATTATTTAGAAATCGGTTATAGACTTGATGGAAATTATAACTCAGTATGGGAAAGTTTCTGGTTTTAAGGTAAATAATAATAAGACTAAAATATTATCTAAAAATATGACTATGAAGGAAAAGGAAATGTTAGTTAAATTGACCGGTTTTGAAATAGTGAAAAAGGTTAAATATCTGGGAGTATATATTAAGCTTCTAATGTAAAATTGTATAAAAATAATTATGAGAAATTATGGTTAAAAGTACAAAAGGACTTAAATAATTGGAAAAAATACAATTATCTTTGTTGGGGAAAATTGCGGCTGTTAAAATGAATGTTCTACCAAAGTTTCTCTTCTTGTTTCAAATGATACCTATTTTGAAAAAAGATGCCAATTTGGATGAATGGCAGAAGGGTATTAATAAATTTATTTGGGCGGGGAAAAAAACCAAGAATTAAATGTAAGATCTTACAAGACGCACGGGAAAGAGGAGGACTTAAGGCGCCTAATTTGAAATTATACTATGATGCGGTGGTTTTAACATTAGTTAGTGATTGGCTTAATTTAACAAATAAAAGTATACTTCATCTAGAGGGATGGGACTTATTATATGGGTGGCATGCATATTTAATTTATAATAAAAAAGTTGACAAGGCTTTTAAATCTCATATTTTAAGAAGTGCTTTATTGCGTGTCTGGAAAAAGTATTATTATAAGTTAAATTACAAAATACCAATCTGGGGGATTCCTGGACACGTGATAGAGGGGGTATCTATGGGTGTGAATTTGGATAGGATTTCTTATAAGGAATTACTTAGATTGGTAGGGAATGACTGGCAATTAAAATCGTTAGCTGAGTTAAAGCAAGAAAATATTGTACAGTCTTGGTTTCAGTATATTCAATTGTTGGTTAGGTGGAAGTTAGATCAAAAGGTTGGTATTACATTAATGGATGAGAATTTGGTAAAACAGATTAAAGATCAAAATTGAGCGCATATAAAGAGAATTTATAATGCTTTAATAGAGATGGATTC
>NW_015386775.1:339059-351944 GCF_001527695.2 Protobothrops mucrosquamatus | reverse complement strand
AAAGATACATTTCGGTTTGGAGAAGATGGATAGATTATATTCAGAATAAATATGGGACTAAAAAGTTCCATTTAGCTTATGAGTAAATTTTAGAGTATTATCAGTATTAATAGTTTATTATAGTGAAATTTTTATTAGTTTTAATTATATGATATTATTATTACTTTTAGTATTAGTATTGTTTAACAATATGGATATTTTATTGTTTAATAATTAGGATACTAATTTGTTTAAGTTTTAATTATTATTATTATATTTATGTTAAAACGCATTATGGACTTGGTTATTTATATAGTTGGTTAATGTTAGTTAGATTATGATTATTATATTTGTAACCCTGTATTCAGCTCTAGGAAGTGGGGGAGGGAGGGGGGGTTTAGGGTGGGTAGGTTTTGGGGTTTATATTGTAACTTTTATAAAACTTTTCAATAAAAAAACCCCAACAACAACAATAAAGTTTTTAAGAAAAAAGAAAGAAATATGAAATATAAATAAATAAACAAATTTGCTGCCAAGCTTAGTTTCATAGAAAAGTATATAAAGGTAACCCTCAACTTATGACCACAATTGAGCCCAAAATTTCTATTGCTTAGCAAGATGGTTGTTAAATGTGTTTTGTCCATTTATGACCTTTGTCACCATCATTGTTAAGTGACTCACTACAGTTGTTAAATGTATTTGGCTTCCCCATTGACATTGCTTGTTAGAAGGTGCAAAAGGTGTTCACATGACCCCAGGACACTTTAATATTCATAAATATGAGTCAGTTGACAAGCACTGAATTTTGATCATGGGACTATGGGGATGCTGCAATGGTGGTAAGTGTGAAAAATGATCATAAGTCACTTTTTTCAGTGCCTCTGTAACTTTGAACAATCACTAAATAAATGGTTGCAAGTTGAGGAATACCTAGTCAACAACTTTGTCATCCAAAAGGTGGAGGAGAGAATTAGAAGTAAAGTTATACTGGATCTAATTCTTACTAATACAGAAGAAGTAATAGAGGGAGTTGAAGTTGTTGGAACTTTAAGTGAAACTGATCACTGGAATTCAATATAATGCAAATACAGGCAATAGAAAATAATCTAACCAGTGTCTTAAACTTCAAAAGAGCTGATTTTAACAAACTCAGAGAGAACCTTTGAAAGATTCCATGGATGAAAATCAGTACATACATTCATACATACATATGCTTGGTGAACAAAGAGTGCTGAAAATGCCTTCTAGAGTTCCCGCCCTCCACCATTCATATTCCAGTTTCATGCAAAAATAACTTCCTTTCACTTGCCTCCCCTCCCCCTCTCCCCAAGAAATGTTAGTAACTATAAGGAGGAAGTTCTATCTTTACTTTAATTACAAGGTGGTGAGAACAGCCTTCTCTGAGTATCTGTTCAGTGAACCTTGCAATTTGTTTGGGTTCTTTGAGCTTGGCTTTCATTTTGTGGGCATTTTATTACTTTTCTTCTGCTCTGATCTTTGGTCATAATAAAAATTTATACATATTAGTTTCTTCAGTAATATCAGAAAGCTTAGGCAAAGAGGAACATGACAAAACAATGGAAAGATAAGCTACAGAAAACAATTAAAAACAGCAGCACTTGCCATCACCATGCAATAATAATGTAAATTCAGAAACATTCAACAATAAATTTACTTCTAAAGACCTGAGAATGAGAGAGACAAAGGGAAGCCTCTTCTGCTGATTAAGAAAACTTTCTGGAAAATTGGTAGACAGATTTTGGTGCAGTGATATGGGCATGTATGGCATGAGCTATAATGTAGTACGTGGACTCAGAAAATAACAGCCAGAAGCTAGCATAGGAGGGACATGGAACTTTCCACTAGGAAGAAAAATTCGGCACTTTTCTCAGTAACAATAACTTAATCAGTTCTATTCAGGTTGACAAATCTGTACATGGAAAATCAAAACTATTGAGTCATTGAGCACTCTATAGTTGAGATTGCTTATCAGAGGTTTTCTAGTTTTTTTACAACCTACAATGAACATAACAACCATCACACTATCGCAGCTGCCCTCTTGTTTTTTCCTACTACATCTTCTGGACACAGTTGGAGAGGAGTGTAAGACCATCCAGAGACCTTGAAGAACTGCTTCTTAGACAAGAGCTTTTGTCAGTCCAATAAGGTTCTGTAGATCAGACTAAGAAACTATTGGCTTACAGTTGGGATTCTTCCTCACTCACATTCTCACCTGCATGCAAGTGTATGGGAGAACCCTCCTCAGTGAGGAAGCTAACGTCAAGGTTGTCACCCTGGCCCTAGAAAGTGCCACAGCCCAGTGGATGCTAATCCTGCACAACTCCAATGCCCTGGAGCTCCGAAACTTTAACTGTTTCATGACTGCCCTGAGGCAAAGTTTTGAAGACCATCTGGCTGATCGGAAGGTGCGGGACCACATAAAAATGGTGAGGCAGGGACACCGCCTCATAGCTGAATATATGGAGGGTTTCCGAGCGTGCTGCCTCAACTGGCCAGAGGACATCTTGGTGAGCTGCTTTAAAGACGGGCTCATCGATGACCAATATAATGCCTGGATTGCCCATGGAGCCCCGACCCACATGCATGACTGGTGCATCCTGGCCGTAGAAGTGGAAATCAACCAGAAACACAAACAATACTGGTCAGGCAGGGTTTAGAAGTGGTCTCTGCTATAAAAGAAAGGGGAGGCCACCAAACCCATGGCAGCTCAACCAAAATCAACCACCTGCTTCAAATGTGGCAAGGAAGGCCATCACACACTGAAGTGCCACACAAAAGCTCCTGCAAAGAAGGGAGACCAACTGTCTGGAGAGAAGTCAATGAAACCTGCTCAACGCCCAAATGATACGGGCCTGAAGAGTGTGGAGGTAGTGGAGTTCCACCCAGCCCAAAAATTAGGAGGGTGAACTCTGACTCCACAGGAGGACGAACTGGGGATGCCCAAAAGCGACTATGAAGATGACCCCTTGGTAAGTGGGTCAATCACACCAGTAACCCTGCCCATAGAACTGTTAATCCTGGGCAATGAAAAATAGATGGCCCTAACCGCCCTACTAGACTCAGGTTGCACCAGGTGCCTGATCAACCCAACCCTGGTAGGGAGACTGGGGGTCTGATTGAGAAGGTTAAATAACCCAATTGCATTCTGCCAACTCAATGGGTCCATTGCAGGGGGCGTCCTAGCCAGTTTTGCCAGAGAACTCCTGGGACTAGTCATGGGAGGCCACTCTAACCTTCATAGTGGCACCGGGTATGGAATGGCCTCTTGTCCTGGGGTTGACCTGGCTGAAGAAATGGAACCCACTAGTGAATTGGAGAGAGGGGCACTTGAAAATCCCTAAAGGAAAAAACCCCTCACCGAATAAGCTTGACCGCCCAAAGAAGGAGCCAGCCCAAGAAGTAGCGGCCACATTTAGCGATGAGACCTTGCAGGTTATACCTAGAGAGTATCATGACCTGGCCCAGGTTTTCAGCAAGAGGAGTTCAGATGAGTTCCTCCCCCCCCGACCTACAGACTGTGCAATTGAAATTGTCCCGGGAGCTAAACTGCCAAAACCAAAACTGTATTCGATGACTCCCAGGGAATTAGATGAGCTGCACCAGTTTGTAAATAAAAACCTGGCCTGTGGCTTCATCCAGCCAGCCAGACTCCAGGTGGCACCACCCATATTATTTTGAGAGAAGAAAGATGGGTCTCTTCATCTCTGCATTGATTATAGGGGCTTGAACATGATGTGTGTGGAAAATATATATCCCTTGCCCCTCATGAAAGATATGCTGGCCCACCTCTCGAAGGGGAAAATATTTTCTGAGATCTGCAAGAGGTGTACCACCAGGTTGGAATTAAGGAGGGGGATTAATGGAAAACCACTTTCAACTGCCCTTTCGGCTGCTTCAAATTTAAGCTGCTCCCATTTGGACTACAGGGTCCCACTGCCATAGTCATTATTTATTTTATTATTTATTATTTATTAAATTTATATACCGCCCTATCTCCCTTACGGGACTCAGCGCGGTGAACAGGCGATACTAAAAACCACGATAAATATACACAAGTTTCTGTTGTAAAATCAAATTAAATAACAGGCCTGCTCTAAAAACACCCCATACAAAACCCCCACTGAAACATAATCAAACTATTCATGCAGCTGATTAATGAAGTTCTTTATGAGTACCTGTATAAGGGAGTTTTGGTGTTCCTGGATGATATATTAATTTACACTGAAACAAAAATTGAGCAAATGAAACTAGTCAGGGTGGTCCTGAACAAACTCTCTGCAGCTAAACTGTATGCAAAATTGTCCCAGTGCGAGTTCCACAAGGAAAAAATCGACTACCTAGGCTATCGGATCTCACATGAGGGGATGGAGATGGATCCAGAAAAAGTGCAAGCCATCTTGGAATGGGCAGCCCTCCCCTGCACCAGAAAGCAATTACAAAGTTTCCTGGGCTTTGCAAATTTCTACCGAGAGTTCATCCCCTCCTTCGCACAGATTGCACTCCCCATTACAAATCTATTAAAGACTAAGGGAGTGCATAAGCCAAAGCCCAGCCAGCCACTAAAATGGACTATGGAATGCCAAGCTGCATTCAAAAAGCTAAAGAAACTTTTCTCGGCAGAGCCAGTGCTAAGATACCCAGACCTAGAGAAACTGTTCATAATTTAGGCCGATGCCAATGATGTAGCAGTGGGTGTGGTACTGTTCCAAGAGAATGAAAAGGGCCAATTACAGCCCTGCTCTTACACTTCAAAAAAGCCATCAGAGACCGATCAATGCTGGGCAGTTTGGGAGAAGGAAGCTTATGTGGGTTCTCCTAGCCTGGAGGCACTTCCTGGAAGGGAGCAAGATCCCTTTCCAAGTATGGACTGATCATAAAAATTTAGAGGCTCTCAAAACCCCTAAGAAATTATCTCCCAAACAAGCATGGTGGGCCCAACATTTTCTCTTTTTTTAAAACATGTTTTATTGATTTTTAACATAATCACCTTAATATTTGGTAAACAGCGTGTTGTCTGGGTTAGTACTTAAAAACATCAATGACAATTAATTTCTATAATTCTATAGCCCATATTATGGCTTTGCTTGATTTTCTCTTCTTCCAATAATATTCCCTTTAACCAACTTTAAATTATACAGTTCTACATCAATATAAAGTTTCTTTTCTGATTGATTATCTTGGTTGCCTTGTCATAGATCCTGTTTACAAAGTTCTTATTTATATTTGTTTTCCCCACAATATTCAAAGCATTCTTACTGGTTAAGATTTTCTCAAAATTAGTTACAATTAAGTATTTAAGTTTTTTTTCTCATACAAGCCATCCCAACACTTTTACATTTCTCATATCTTAAAAAAGAAAAAACAACAGAGAAAACATTTTTATATAAACCATCCCAACATTTTTATATTTCTTATATCAAAAAATAAAACATAAAATAAGAAAGAAAGAAAGAAAAATACTATGTTACTTGCCACAATATAACAGCATAAAAGTGGAAATAGTCAAACCCTTATTCTCTACATGACAATTAGCAGCCCCAGTAATTACGAGGGCACAGGAAAAAGATGTTCCACCACTATATAATGCCACTACCACTGCTTTTAAAGAAGCTCTAAAGAAAGACAAGTGGTTCCTAAGTCATAAAAATCTCTGCTCCATGCGAGATGGACTAGCATGGGTAGGGGGGAAGCTGTATGTCCCCTCTACCCAAAGACTGAAAACAATCCAAGTCTCCCACAATTCAAAACTTGCGGGACTCTTTGGATTTGTAAAAACCCTACACTTATTGAGATGTCAATTCTGGTGACCATTGTTAAAAAAGGACATTGAAAATTATGTGGCCAGCTGCCTCACTTATGCAGCAGCAAAACAAAGAAAGGAAAAATGCCTGGACTTTTGCAGCCAGTAGCAAACCCTTCAGCACCTTGGAGAGAGATCTTTATGGACTTCATCATAGAACTGCCAGAAAGCGTGGGAA
The DNA here is from genome assembly GCF_001527695.2 of Protobothrops mucrosquamatus. Classification (NCBI taxonomy): domain Eukaryota; kingdom Metazoa; phylum Chordata; class Lepidosauria; order Squamata; family Viperidae; genus Protobothrops; species Protobothrops mucrosquamatus. The sequence goes on along the minus strand of NW_015386775.1, from coordinate 345,966 downwards.
ATACTGTCATTTGGGTAGTTTTGGGACCTCTTGGGCACAAAACAGGGCTTGAGTTCTAGTCATCATCCTCAAACTAATGGGGGGACAGAACAAATGAAATCAGTTCTGGAACAGTACTTAAGATGCTTCATCAACTGCCAATAAGACAATTGGACTGACCTCTTACCATTTGCTAAAGTGGCATAGAACAATGTCATACACTCTAGCACAGGATACATCTCTTTCCAAGTGGCCACAGGACAAGTGTTTAACCCAATGCCTGAACTGCCAGCCAATGTACCCATCATCCTTCCCTTAAGAAATGGATGACTCTGCTGCAAAATAGCCAGCCAGTTGTTAGAAAAGCTCTAGATGAAGCTAGAGAACCCTATAAGGCTTAAGCAGATAAAAAGAGAGTGGAACCTAAACTGTTCCACATTGGAGACAGGGTATACCTGTCTACTAGGTTCTTACAATCACTGCAGCCCTTCAAAAAGTTAGGACCAACATATGTGGGTCACTTCCCCATCAAATGCATCATAAACCCAGTTTCAGTAGAACTAGAACTTCCCAAAGCATTAAGACAGATCCACTCTGTATTTCATTGCAGTTTATTAAAACCTGAGATAACCTTGTCTTTACCACCACTGACAGCCCAACACCACAACTCATTATGGTAGAGCAGGGGTGTCAAACTGCCAGCCCACAGGCCAGATACGTCATGCTAAAACCGTGCCCATTCCATTGACGGCAATGGGAAAAAGTTGCAATACATCACGACACGTCATGTGACATTGCAAGTTTGACACCCCTGTGGTAGAAGGTGAGCAACATTTTGAAATCAAAGAAATCCTAGACTCCCGTAGACACCATGGAGGTACCCAGTATCTTGTGGTTTGGAAGGACCTCCCAGCAACCCAAACTAAATGGGTCCATAAAAAACATGTTAGAGCCCCAAGATTACTCAAAGCCTTTTATGCACGTTATCTGGACAAAACTGACTAACTTTTCATTTCTTTTCTCCCCATTGCATTATTTTCTATTTTTCCAGGCGGATCTCCCCTTCTTTTTGGGGGGCAGCATGTCAGACTGTCAGACTCTCAAACTATATATTCATTTCATTTTGTTTTTTGGGTACTGCCAGTCTGTTGGGAGGGGGAGGTTTCACTCTTTGGGGATAGGTGAAGCTCTGTGGGCTTTGGAATGTATTTCCCTTACTTTATTCTTTTACCTTTGATGAATCTCTCTGGGTATGAAAGGGATGAGGAATGTGCCTGGGGCCATCTGTCTTATCTCTACTCTGCTAGCCTGTGAACTATGGCTTTATCACTCCGGTTCCCATAACAACTTCACACCTATGGATTCACCGAAATCATACTGAACCATTGGGCACTGGGGAGGGGTTTGAAGGGAGAGTTTTAATGTAATGTTTTGGGTGGGAATTCTTCAGATCTTGCCTTTCTATTCTGCTATCACTATCTCTCAATAAAGATTCCTTTTAAAATGATGCCAGTTTCAGGAGTTCTGCTTTCTTGGGAATGCTAGCTGAGGCAGGACCTTACAGCTACAGTAATAGAATCTTGCAAATCTGAATGAATTTTCCCTCCCTCACTTTGTGTGAGCAAAGGAGGCATTTTTTTCAAGGCATTTTCTTTGTGCAGGTTCAAGCTCCATTTATCTGACCACCACTCACCTGCCTTCAAAATCATCCCTTACACCCTCTATAGTTTTGGGTTGCTTAGTCTTGCAATCATGCATGCAACTTAAATATGGGCTTCCCTGGGATAGGGAGGGAAGAAGGAAGAAATAAAGAAGCTGGATCCAGCCTATGCCTGTCATGGCTTCTAGACATTGAAAAGAGGAATCCCACTTTTTCCTGATTTCTTAGAGCAAGAGACAATAGAGAGTCCAGAATATATTTCAGAAAATACATCTGATTTACATTTCAACTTATCTCTCCATGCAGATTATACTTCTGTACTGAAGGCTAATGTTCCTAAACTTCTTGCGAGTGAACTTTAATAGACTGAAAATGTCAGAATATAATTTTGTCACTGCCTAGTAAAGGCAGGTGTAATGTGATGAGCAATGAATGTGTGCATTGTTCTGTTCAATTATTAGAAATAGCAGAAATTTTAAATCTTAGCTATAGAGCTATACAAATATTTTGGAGGGTTTTCTTTTGTCCAATTCACAAAAGTTTCCAATGTGGATGGAAGCTCTTGGTCTGCAAAAAGGAAACGTTGAAAACTTGCATTAGGTCACAATGATCTGATCAGGGACAATGTTCTCCAGCAAATATAAGAATTAGTTGAAAATAAAATTTACTCCTTTGCTAATGAAGTTTTGTATTTAAGGGGGAATAAAATCACAAAGTCACTATTAGTTGCAAAATAAACCATCCGATTTGGAAGATTCCAACAGTTGAGACACTTGGATCTGGTGATAGCTTGGTGACAATTTCTATTCTAAGTGTCAAAACCAACTTTGTTTTATAGAACAAGTAGTTTAGAATTGTCTCCTTTTAATATTCTAATCGTGAGGTGTAAAGTGAAATGGTTGCACAGTGTAATAGTGGGAAGAAAGTCGCGTGTCAATGAGACAGGAGAGGTGACAGACACAGAATGAGTCCCTGAGGTGCTCTCCAAATGCATTGGTTAAAGTTTCCCTTGAGGATTTTTTTTCTCATTAGTACTCAGATACAGTTCGGTAATTCAATAGCATTGGGTTACTGTTAGTCAGAAGAGCAAAATGTTTCTGTACATACTTTATATCCTTTATTTGTATATGCTGTCTTGTGATTAAAAATTATAAGAGTATGTTTCATAGAGTTGCTTACAGTTTGAAATATAAGGTGGTTGGCAAAAAGGCAATGCAACTGACAACATGATGAGAAAAAAATGAAATGCAAAGAAAAAAGGGAAAAATAGATAAGCTTGTATTGTTTGGCACAGTCTCATTAACCAACTTATGGGGCTGATTTCATAAATTATCACTAAAAACTAACAGATACAACATAATGGTGATCAGTGCCACCAAAACTGCAAAATGCTAAGCAGTTCTTTGTTTTGCTTGTTTAAAACTATACGAAAACTGATATATATATCACCTTAATTCAGTATATATATATATACTGAATTAATGTGAGTTATCTATGGGGTGAGGGAGGAACTAAGAACTTTGATAGTTAATTTTATGTGTAATTACTCTGTAAAAATGTTAAATGGAAAAGGTTATTCTCATTTATCCCCCTTGCAATTAAAAAAAAGGTATGTGGTTCTATGCTATCAAAGCAAACTGTACTCCTACTAGCACCCAAAGGGGTAACGGGTTGAGATGTTGTCTCTCTCATTACCCATCAGGTCAGGAAGGAAGGGAGGAGTCAGCCCCAGTGGTCATTTACATTCTTATTGTTACCTACAGAAACAGGGAATGAATGAATAGAAATAGGAAAATGAGGCAGGCAAAGCTAACAGATTATTATGTACTTCATCAGTATAAATACATAGGAACGACAGCATGTGCTATTGCATACATCCAGGAAGAAAAATCTGCTTTTTTTAGTCTCCATTTCTTCTCTTTTTCCCCTCAAAATATAGTTACTTGTGTAATAGTTTCAAAAAGGTCCATAGTACTCAAACAAATATGGATCTAAAACTTGGAATCAATCTGCATATCAGGATAACATGGAATCCAACCATTTTGTGCAGCAGCTGATACAAGGTTACCTGTCTGAAAATTTCTTCTAGGGATGGACTGTTCTGACATGTGTAAACATAGCAATCTGTTGGGCTATACTTTGTCACTGACATGTCAGCCTTCCACTTGTTAAGCAATTTAGATATGGGTTATGCTCAAACTCTTGTCCTCATCTCCACAACACATTTACAGTTTGAAGGGTTGCATATTTTTATGCATTGCTTTTGAATATATGAATACCATGCCATAAAAATGGGTATTAACAAATAAGCATATTTATTATGGAATAAATGTGAATCCAACCAGTCATAAGTCCATCCAAATAGGACTTTTCCAACTTGACAGTAACCATCCACAAAACAATTATTACAGTAAATGAGACATAGACATTATTGCATTCCTTAAGCTACATAATACATATAAAATACATGTAATGGTATATGGGAATGACCTTGAGAAACAGGAGGAAGAGCTGCAGACTGGACAACTGGCACATAAAAGATGTTTAGAATAGAATAGAATAGAATAGAATAGAATAGAATAGAATAGAATAGAATAGAATAGAATAGGATAGGATAGGATAGGATAGGATAGGATAGGATAGGATAGAGCTGGAAGGGACCTTGGAGATCTTGTAGTCCAATCCCCTGCTCAAGCAGGAGAACCTATACCATATCAGACTGGTGACTGTCCAGTCTCTTAAAAACCTCCAGTGATGGAGCGCCCACAATTTCTGAAGGCAAGCTGTTCCACTGGTTAATTGACCTCACTTAGGAAGTTAATTCCAGGTTGCTTCTCTCTTTGATCAGTTTCAACCATTGTTTCTTGTCCTGCCTTCTGATGTTTTGGAGAATAATTTGAGCCCCTCTTGTTTGTAGCAGCCCCTCAAATACTGGAATACTGCTACCATGTCACCTCTATTTCTTCTTTTCTTTAGACTAGCCAAACCCAAGTCCTGCAGCCGTTCTTCATATGTTTTAGTATCCAGGCCTTGGATCATCTTAGTTGCTCTTCTCTGAACTTTTTCCAAGGTCTCAACATCTTTTTTGTAGTATGGTGACCAAAATTGGTTGCAGTATTCCAGATGTGGTCGCACTAGGCTTTTATAAAGCGGTAATAATATTTCACGTGATCTATGCCTATACAACCCATGATTGTATTAGATTTTTTGGCTGCTGCTGCAAACTGCTGGTTCATAGTCAAGTGATCATCCACTAGGACTCCAAGGTCCCTCTCACAGTTACTGTTTTTGAGCCAGTTCTCGCCTAATCTGTACTTGTACCTTTGATTTTTCCTGCCTAAATGTAAAACTTTGCTTTTCTCCACATTAAAACTCATTGTTGGAATATTCATGAGCAGAAAGAGTCATGTGGTAACTCAGTCAGCCAATGTGAAGAAAGTGCTACTGAGTCTGTGCAAAAGGGTATTGAGTTGGAGCTGGATTTTGTTTGTTTCAGTTTCAGTCTCAGGTCTCTGCATCTCTGCTGTAACAAGTCTTCATTGTGCTATGTTGCTGTAAAGAAGAATGTATGGTATTGTAAATATTTTGATATGAATATAAAGAGTTTATTTGAATCAGCTAAATGCAGTCAACTGTGAGAGCTTCTGATTTATTTTCACCAATAGAGAAATTAAAATTCTCTAACAGGTTATGGGCCCAGAGCTTACTAAGGACTGCATTATAACTCAAAGCTGGAAGAAATTGCCTGTGTTGAAAGTATAAGAACAAGGCAGAATTAGCAGAATGGCTGCAATGGAATTTAAGGAAAGCTCTGTGCCTCGTTTATGCCAAAAGAATTACATTATATGGGCTGCAAAAATGGAATGTTTGCTGAAAGCAAAAAAGCTGTGGTATATTGTAGAAAATCCTCCACAAGTATTTGCAGCTGCTGATCAGAAAAGTCATGATCAAGCAATGGCTTATCTCATCTTGAATTTAGATGATGAACAGTTTCTAAATGTTGCAAATTTAAAGACTGCAAAGGAGATTTGGCTGAAGTTGAGAGCTGTGCACATGAATGTTTCTGCATGCAATATAGTGCAATTGTCAAGAAAACTTTACAGGGCCTGTTTGCAACCAGGTGAATCTGTGGAACAGCATTTAAATAAAATGCAAAGTTTATTTTTGGACTTAGAACAACGTGGGATTAAATTCCCTGAGTCCCAGAAGGTTTTATTGGTGTTGAACAGTTTAGATAAAACCTGGGACACAGTTTCTGCAATATTTGAGTGTAAAGAAGAGAAAGACTTAAATTTTGAGGCTTTAAAGGCATGTTTGCTTAATGAAGAGGAGAAGCACAATTTTAGGAACAGCCAAGAGGTGGAGAAATTCCTGAGGAGGGGGTCCAGACTGCAAGTCTCCGGAGAAGCAAGGAGCAAATGGGATCAAGTTGCAACAAAAGAGAGATTTTACAAGCAGAGAGCTCTGCAAGAAAAGAATTGCTACATTTGTGGAGTGAGTACACATCTGAAAAGGAACTGTTTGCAGAGGAACAATTTGCAGCAAAGGACATTTATGCAAGCAAAGAAGACTGATTTGCAAAAGGAACATTTTGGTGTTGCAAAAGTTTGCTATACCAACAACAGAGACAAGTGGCTAATAGATAGTTGGGCAAGTCAAACAATTGTTAATGACTCTGAATTATTTTGCAGATTTGTTCCAGTAGCACAAGAAGCTGTGGCTTTGGCAAATGGCCAGAAAGCAAAAGTCATCGGAAGAGGCGATGTAAAAATTCCATATTTGGAATCAAAGTTTACCAATGTGCTTTGTGTACCTGAGATGGAACATAATTTGTTAAGTGTGTCTAATTTATACAAACAAGGTTTTGAGACCATTTTTGTAAATGGGAAGTGTCTCATCAAAAGGAATGGGAATATTTGTACAGAAGGCATAAAGGAAGATAATCTATATGTATTGCAGGGACAAAAGGTTCAATGTTCCCATATATTTAAGAATGTTGCAGAGCATGATTCGTGTGTTCACTGTCTGCATAGAAGACTTGGCCATGCAAGCTTTAAAGTTTTGCAGCAAATGCAAGAGTTTGCAAAAGGGCTAAATTTGAAGGGATGCAAATCATATTTGGACTGTGCAGTATGCAAAGCATCGAAGTCAAAGGCATTCCCAGTTAGTAAATATAGCACAAGACAAACAAAAAGAGCTCTAGAGCTGGTCCATGCAGATCTGGTGGGACCTATGCAAGCCAGTTTGGGAGGAGCAAAATATGCACTG
>NW_015386775.1:335706-338966 GCF_001527695.2 Protobothrops mucrosquamatus | reverse complement strand
TGACTGCCAATTATATAGTTAACAGGCTGTGGAGTTCCTCCATTAATAATACTCCATATGCCATTCTATATGGGAGAAAGCCATCACTGGCACATTTGAGAATTTTTGGAAGTACTGCATGGGTACATATTCTGAAAGCAATCAGAAGAAAGGGACAGCAAAAGGCAAGAAAGCTCAGGTTTGTGGGCTATGAGCCAGGATCAAAAGGATATTGCTTTAGCGATGGAAGTAAAAGAATTGTAATTTCAAGGTCTGCTAATTTTGCAGAACAAAATTGGGACAGAATTAATGCAAATTCTGGGTATGTCTCACTTAATGACGGTGATCTGTTTAGTGACAATAACTCATCTAATGATGGAAAAATGATTATTGAAGATGTCAATGTTCAGAGAGGAGAGGCTGAACAAGACATGAAGCCAGAAAGACTTGAGACACAGGAGCAGTTAATACCACGTAGGTCAGAGCGATGTAACAAAGGAATTCCACCTGACAGGTATTCTGCCAGCAAGGTAAAGATTTGCAATGTGTGGTATGAACCAAGAAGTTATAAAGAGGTGTTGGCATTACCAAAAGCTGAACAAGAAAGATGGAAGGAGGCCATGGATAAAGAGATGAAATTTATGGGAGACCATGAAGTATTTAAATCAGTGACTTTGCCACAGGGAACCAAAGCTGTGGGTTGTAAGTGGGTATATAAGAAAAAGTTTATTGCCAAATAATGATGTACAGTATAAGGCCAGGTTAGTGGCACAAGGTTTTTCACAATTAAAAAATGTGCACTACGATGAAGTATTTGCACCAACTGTGAAAAGTGAGAGTATAAGATTAGCACTGGCATTGGCAGTGGCATATAAACATAAAATCTGGCACTTTGATATCACAACTGCATTCCTCAATGCTGAGTTAGAGGAAGAAATTTATATGATCCAAGCACCAGGGTATGAAATTGCAAAGCCTAACATGGTGTATAAATTAAACAAGGCTATTTATGGACTGAAGCAGTCATCCAGAAACTGGAATATCTGTTTAGATACTGCTTTAAAGGGTCTTGGATTTAAGAATTGCAAAGCTGATAATTGTATATATACTGGACAGTTACAAGGAGGGAATTGTTTACTGTTATCATTTGTGGATGATCTTTGCTTCATTGCAAAGGATGCATCACAAGTCAAGGAATTTGCTGATAAATTAGGAAAGAAATTTGAATTAAAGAATTTGGGAGAAATAAAAAATTATCTCGGTGTACAGATACAGAAAAATGAAAAAGGTGGTTATATTCTCAGTCAAAGGAGAAAAATTGAGCAGTTATTGGAGAAATATAATATGAAAGATTGCAATACTGCTCCCACACCCATGAGTACAGATTTTTATAATAGTTTAAATGCGGACAAAGGTGAAACCTGTGATCAAGAGATATATCATTCAACAATAGGGAGTTTGTTATATCTATCACAGTGGTCCAGACCAGACATAGCTTGTGCAGTAAGCATTTCAAGTCGTTTTACTGCTGCACCTACAAAGTTATATTGGATGGGTGTAAAAAGGGTTTTCAGATATTTAAAGAGAACCATAAATTTGGGTCTTCAAGTACAGATTACTGAGGAATTGAAATTAAAGTGTTATGTCGATAGTGACTATGCAAATGACATAAACACAAGGAAATCAAATTCTGGGATTATAATATTGTTTGGAGGGATTCTGATTGGATGGAAGTCCAGAAAACAAACAACTGTTACTATTTCAACAGCGGAAGCAGAGTTTATTGCTTTATCTATATTGTATTCTGAAGTAACATGGTATGTACAGTTGTTGCAAGATTTAAATATTAATGTAAAAGAATCTGTAAAGGTATTTGAAGACAATGCTGCCTGTATAAAAATGGCAACTGGTGACAGGGTGAAGAACAGAAGTAAACATGTAGACATTAAATATTGTAATGTTAGGGAAGCTGTAAAAGTAACATTAATTAGTTTACATCATTGTTCTTCTGAGGATAATTTGGCAGAAATGATGACTAAACCATTGGGTGGTGTTCACAATGGAAAATGTATTAAGTCAATAGGTCTGATGTCTCTTCCTGTCATGAAGGGAGGAGTGTTGGAATATTCATGAGCAGGAAGAGTCATGTGGTAACTCAGTCAGCCAATGTGAGTAAAGTGCTACTGAGTCTGTGCAAAAGGGTATTGAGTTGGAGCTGGATTTTGTTTGTTTCAGTTTCAGTCTCAGGTCTCTGCATCTCTGCTGTAACAAGTCTTCATTGTGCTATGTTGCTGTAAAGAAGAATGTATGGTATTGTAAATATTTTGATATGAATATAAAGAGTTTATTTGAATCAGCTAAATGCAGTCAACTGTGAGAGCTTCTGATTTATTTTCACCAATAGAGAAATTAAAATTCTCTAACACTCATTTTGTTGGATAGAGCCCAATGTTCAAGTTTGTCAAGATCTTTTTGGATCCTGAACTTGTCTTCCTGCCAGTTTAGTGTCATCTGCAAATTTGATGATTTCCTCTTCTATTCCCTCATCTAAGTCATTAATGAAGATATTGAAGAGTACTGGAGCCTTGTGGTACCCCACTGTTTACTTCTCTCCATTTGGATTAGTACCATTGAGGACTACTTGTTGAGTACAGTTTGTCAGCCAGCTACAAATCCATCTGGTGGTAATGTTGTCTATTCCACCTTTTTCTAGCTTGCCAAGCAGTAGATTGTGGTCTACTGTCTCAGCCTACAGAAACGGTATAGGAAGCGTTTCAGAAGAGACCCTCCCTATTTTTGCAGAGAATAAAAGGAAAGGAAGAAAGAAATACTTTTGGTCTTGCAATATTTTGTTAATGTAACCTAAGCAGAAAGATAGAGCAAGTACTCCTGATTCTGCTTCCTTTCTGGAGTACCTTGCTGGGCTAGAATCAATCTTACAATGTGCTTGCTGGAGAATTCTGGGAGTCTGTGCAGAGATGTAAAAATTTAACACTACTCACTATGGAGAAATGGTTGGTGAAGCTGACATATTTTGCTGAAATTGATAAATTAACATCTTTGATTAAAGAAAAGGCATTATCAAGATTTATTGCTGACTGGAAGTCTCTTATGGACTTTTTGCATATAAATGAATAAAATGAACTTGAGACTTATAGTTTTGACAATTAGACAAGATAGATTATAGAAAGAATAACATGATGTAACTTAAAAGAAAAGTTAAAATATATATTTGTACTTATAACTGCTATGAAAAATATTGGAAGCCAATTTATATACCG
>NW_015386775.1:315488-334340 GCF_001527695.2 Protobothrops mucrosquamatus | reverse complement strand
CAGAATTTGAAATGTTTTGATTCCGTATTTGAAAATGTCATCTTCACTTTTTGCCAACACTATGGGTACATGATCCTAGTCTGCAAGAACTTAGTAGAATTGGAACCAAATTCTAATATATGTTGAAGTTAAATTAAGCTTTATAGTATCAGATCCACCATCTTCGGCTTGGTGCCTTGCTGGCATTCTACCATCAATTGGAGAAGGGACAGGAGAAATGTGTAATAAAGCTGTATACTTTTATGATGGGAAATTGGGAGGGGGGATTGACAGTTGAGGAAGAACAAAGTGTTTTGGAGTCTGGTTTGTGTTGGTGTGCTGGCATCTTCAAGGCTATTTACCCTGAGAATGGAATTTCACCAGCCCAAACACCTCAGCATTTTCCAAAACATCTCAGTGGTGCCAGATTGGTTACATGCAGATGGATCATAGGGAGAAGGCTGGGAGAACCAAGGGGTTAGTTCTGTATTGGTGCATCAAAAATTTTTGTTTCTGCTTGACTTTACTGCAGTCAGCATCTCTTAGTAAAAGTGCCTTTTCACTTCAACCAAATGGAGTTGAGAATTTTACTTCTCTAGATCAGACTGGAGAAGGTCTGACATGTAGTATGAATTGGAAAAGTGTTGAATAAGACCATGTGCCCCTAATTATGGCAGTATTTCTGCTCCCTTATTTTGATGCCATCTAAAGACAGCCTTCAGATGCATTCATTTATTTGGAAGGAACTATGGGATTACCATACTTCAAATAGAGGTAGTCAAAGCAGAAGAGAGTTTAGTAGTAGGAAAATCAAATATAGAGCTAGAGCCCTGTAGGGATGTAATTGGGGGGGGGGGAGACCCTAAGAATATACATAATGAACTAAATGCATAAAGAAGCAACCACCTTTGACTTACCACAAAGTCAAAATACAAATTGAAGTTAAATTAGGGATGGGCAGGGGTTACTGACATTATCTAATTGTCCTCCATAGTTTCATCAATGACTTTGGAGTTGTAAATATTTATAAATGATTCACATTAAAATGTTTGTCAGTTGCAACTATCGTACTTCAACTTTTCAAATATCTAGGGGCCAGATTCAATCAGATTCTTGTCAGGCTAACTTTCTTCTCCTGAATACCCAGGTCCCTAAGCACAACAACCTATAAATGAATGAAAAGTGCTAATGATGCATCATTACCAAGAAGCAGCAAATTTTTTAAGGTCCTATGCTGTCTAAATTTTAAATTAGCACAATTATTCAGTGCATTCCCAAAGGAATTGTTGATTATGCTTAGCTGCTGTAAAAAATACACACATAGCAAAGAAAAGATATACTGCGTTCAGATATCCCATAGTAGCAATACAATTTTCAACTTAAATTGTGTAAAAGAACATACCATGTAATGATGGCAACAAAGATAACTTTTGCTTAAACAAACTTAGTTAAAAAAGTAGCAGTGCTTCAGTGCTGTGATCTCTTAATATATTCTTCCATTTTCAGAATATTTATTTCTCTGGTTTTATTAGATACAGTATATTAAATTTAAGATGTTCATATTGACCACAAAATTTGATGTGGACCCTGAGTAAACTATTTTAAAATAGGCCAATTCTCATTAATTTGACAATTAATTGGGAGGTTCTCAATTCTGTTGAGAATCTTGAACCCGAATCTTGATTTAGACATTTGAAGTTTTATACCTCTTAATGAGGTTCATGAAAATTCTCTGTATTTTTCTGTTTAATGTTACTGATTGAAGGGGAAATAGAGTGTATTTTTTATATAAATAGATCTAATCATTTTCATGCAAGTCGGTCCTGATTTTTAAGAAAAGAATCTGCTGAAAACTTTTTTATTGATTGAATGAATCTGATTAATTTACAGGCATACTTGCCCTTTCTGGAAAGATCAATCCTTGAATTTTCTAATTATTAGGTTTATAGGATTTTATGTAAGGCCAACCTTGACTCTTGCTGTTATCCTCCATATAGTCTTTTTTTTTAATATGGGCAATACCAACGTACACGCATACAAATAACTTTTTCTTTTCAGGACATTGTGTGTTATGTGAACTGAACTGTGCTACTTGGGAGAACCCATGGACCGACACCTGGAACCACCTGTAGTCCTGTCATTGAATTTCATCTGACATAATTGCTTTAGTAGAGGCACTTATCCTATTCATTGACTCTATGTGCTTTTTCTTTCCAGACATCAAACAAACAACATAGGATCATTGGTTTTTTCCCACATGTGTTATATATTTGGAGTTTTTATTTTGGAGGCCTTTTAGTGGTTCCAGTTTAACCTTATCATACAAATGTTTATATGTTACTGCTCTAATTCTTGTCATGGTGCAATAGTTTCTTGCACTTATTTTTACACTGTGATCACACATTGTGTTGGAGGCATAATTTTTTCTTATCAATAAGTAATACAACCTTGCTGTAAATTTGCAGCTGATACACTTCCTAGCACATCAAATGTAGGGTGTCCCTCTATTTGGAACACTTATAACATTTAACAATACTTCTACTATGTTTTTTGGATACATATCATTTTTCTATTATTAAATTATTCTCAAAAACAGAATAATATCTGAATTTTTATTTTTCTCTTGGCACACATAATATTTATTATGCATCTCAACAACTACCTCAAGTGAAAGCAACTTTTGTTGGACATGTGACTTGTAATTGGGGTTCCTGTTACCTCATAGTCTAGATAACCCTAAGGATGGTTGGTATTGGATCTATGGGACTATAGCATATAAGATTTTGTCCCTCCATATGGTCTGGTATTTATACCTTGGAAGTTTTAGTTACACTTGTTATTATACATTCCTCATCTTAGCTTCAGATAAAATCTGAACTTCCTATTTTTATGCTAAGTGAACTATATGCAATCCTTTTGTTGAATGGAAGTCCTTCCATTCTGTCCTCCATTGATTTTCTTGCCAGGATTAAGAGTTGCTAAATTAAAATTTGCTCTTTTTAAATATTTCAGCATTGTGCAGTTATAAATCAAGTTGTTATGCTTTTGTTAACCCAAAAAGCCAAAGTTCTTGCCACACTTTATCAGAGTACTCTAATAAATTGCTTTTAAATGACCTTTTGACTTGGTTACTTATTGGAAAAGGCAGAACCTAGGGCCAGATTTAGCCATCAGTACTCAATTGTGATCGTAAGTTGAGGACTACCTGTATATGTGTTCATACATACATACTACTGAAGCTTCAGAAAAAATTAAGTTCAGATTTATTCCAATTTATTAGATACATTTATTTATTTAGCATATTTCAAATATATTTTCTACCTTTTCTTTTTTTAAAAATGAATCTATTTGAATCCTGCATAGAGATTCTGCCAAATCCAGTGTGCATTTCCACTGAATTTCATTCTGATAACTATGTTTTCAGATAATTGCATATTAATTATTTTTACCTCTTTCTCTCAAATCATAAATCATTTTTTGGGGAAAAAGGCACATTGATTTGTGAAACTTCAAAGAATGGATTGTATGGATTTTATAATTGGTATGGGACATATGAATTAAGGTTATAAGACCACTCATCTCACCCTAGTGATTCCACACAGATAACAATGTATAAAAACACAAGAACAAAATCAAACAATCAGAATACACTGTGATCAATGTTCCAAGCAACCTCTCCCTACAATATTGCAAAATAAACAAACTAGGCCCATCTAATATCCTAGCCCAAATTCCTGAAAAAAAAATCAGTCTTTAAGGTCTTCTGAAAAGTTAACATGGTTAGACCATCCAGATCCCAGAGAGGAGATTGTTCTACAGGGTAGACAGCAAGACAAAGAAAGTATGTATCCTGGGTCTAGATCAGACATGTCAAACTCGCGACATCACGTAACACCGCGTGACGTATCGGAGCTTTTCCCCCATTGCTGGCAATGGGGTGGGCACGGTTTCCTCATGACACGTCCAGCCTGCAGGCCAGCAGTTTGACACCCTGGTCTAGATGATGCTTTTTAACAAAGGGGACACAGAGGATTGTCACTTTACAAAATCCAGGCTCTGCTTCATGTGCAATGGTAACACTTTCAATGGGCATTTGACTTTTCAGCAGCTTTAAAATTCAAATCAGTTCTGGTTATATTTAATTGAGACATGTTAGTTTAACACCAAGCCAAGCCAGACCTCTTAATGTTCAGTGGCCATGAGATAAAATTCTTTGCTGGATTGCACCAATAAATTCAGAGCAGGGTAATTCTCTGCAGTCATGGTGATGGTTATGAAATTAAGAGAGAACTAGTGTACAGATTTTCCAGACATTAATGTCCTTCACTTNGTTTTATCTAAGACATTTTATGGGTCTGGATCCCAATAGAAATTGAGATATGCAGAAGCATCTGAATGGAGAATATGGTGTCAACTCATCCATCACATAAGATATGATACTTACACTAGTAGACTTGATTTTAAGAAGGAGTGGGCTGGGAAATTGATAACAGCAATAAGTTAATATTCCTCCCTCTTTTATACTGCCATCACAAATCTTTGACAATGTATAATTTACTGATACAGTATGTCTGAAAAATAAATGCTCAACCAATTTCATTCAAATCCCCCTGCAAATATTTGACGTGATATGTATTCTTCTATTTTGAACTCTGTCAACTTAGGGAATAATGCCTGATGAGAAAGTGGTTTTATTTCCATAGATTTGTTTGTATTTTTTAAAATTGGATATTACTGCTCTTGTTTTTTTAATTTTTTTGTCATTTAACATACATCTTTTAAAAAAGGTACTTTTAAAAAATAATAATAATTGTCATTTGTAGTACTTATGATGCTTTCCAAATATGTTTGGGATAATTTCAGAGGGAAACATGTTAAATTTCTTTGACTGAAATACTCCATATTTAATGTCTCCTCCCATTGATATACCACCAGTGACCTAATTGGCTGCAACAATAATAAAATCTTTGGCCATATAACATAGTATCTTCCCTGCTTTGTTGACAGCATTGAGTAAGATATTTATGACAGTAGAGCAGGGCTTTTCAACCTTTTCACAGATTGTACCACTTTTAGGACATGACAATATTTGAGTACCACCAGTGCTTAGCAAACTTGATGACTAAAAAGGGGGGGGGGGTGTTGGGTTTTACTGATTAGATTCATTTGTTGTTATAGAAATGGCTAGTTTATAATATTATGGAAAAGTAAAAAGTTGAGGTTCAATGTTAATGCTTCCTTCTACTGCAACAGAGGAAGTCTGTTCTTTTCCCCTTTCCCCCTCACTTTTCCCCCTTTTTCCTCCCCACTGTGTCCTACTATTTAGTTTTGTATTTTTGCATTTTATTCTATAATCTAATAAAATATTACAAACTGTAGAAAAAAGTAAAAAAGTACCAGTTTTAATTTCTTCAGTGGCTGTACCTTTGCTGAATCACTTTCCCTTTACACTGACAAATGTATGATGAATTTATCCATGATTATTAATATGTACCACTACCAGCTAGCTCAGGGGTCTTCAAACCTGGCACTTTTAAGACTTGTGGACTTCAACTTCCAGAATTCCACAGCCATCATGGCTGGTTGAGGAATTCTGGGAGTTGAAGTCCACAGTTGAAGTTGCTAAGTTTGTACACCCCTGAGCTAGCTGGTCGGCCCTTCTTCCTCTCTCCCTGTACCCTTAAAGACACAGGAATCAAGTGCAAAGCAAGAAAGGCTCACAAAATAAAGAAACACATAAACGCCGATTTTTTTTTCTTTAAGCTGCCTCATCTGGACTCATTGCTAGCCTAAAATACAGACTAAAATATTCCAATAACCAAAGCACACAAACCGAGCCTCTGAATTACAAAACACTGTAAAAACTGTACAAAAATCCTTATGGTAACCCAATCAAGCTGCCAGCTGATCCAGAACTAAATAAACCCATCTCCTTTCCAACATGCTCGTCTGCTGGCTTTTCATTTCATCAGCGCTAATTGCATTCTCCTGGCTGGAGAAAACAAACCAGGGGACCTTTTCTTCCAGCAATAGCTGCTGCTTCCTCCCTGTCCTTGTTTCCTCCTTGCCTGCTGAGCTCTTTCCTTGTTGTCTTTTTTTCTCTTTCCAGCCCAAACCATCTCCTTTTATAGCCTCTCCTCTCCTCCTCCACTTTACTTCAGTTCACCTCCAGCTCCGCGCTGCTTCCAGAACTGCCAATCAGCTGGAGCCCTGCTGGCTCCTGGGGCTTCTGCCAAGCCCAGACAGTCCTGCAGCTGCAACTACCTTTCTCTCTGGCTTGGGTCACTTCAGCTCATTCCCCTCCCCCACTACGCTTCTCTAGGATGGTCGCGTACCACCTGCCATATGGCAAAGTACCACAGGTGATACTCGTACCACCGGTTGAAAAGCCCTGTAGTAAAGGCATTTTCCTTTCCACCATGTTCCCAGAATCTGTCACCCTACTAGAATTGAGGGCAAAATTCAACCCTGTGATTCTGAAAGAAGTGTGAGTCATTTTGCCCTTATTTATGAAATTGATTTAGACTGATCTCCTGAACCTTTTACTAGTTACTGAGGGGAAAAAATTGCAAACAGAACTCACAAATATTTGGGGAAATATTATATCAGAGAAGCAATGAAGACATTCTGTGTCATGACTTTAATTCATATAGGCATGATGCATTTTTTTTTAAATAAAAATAAAATATATTTTGGATTATACATCAAGAATTCTTGTTTCTGCTGATGGTTTCAGAAATGAAAGGCACTCCAAAGAAATTTAAGAAATTAGGGTATCCAATTCTTCTATTCCAGGATATCCTATCCAATCCATGCCCTATGAACTTTATGGGTTCCTAAGCTTTTTTTTTTGCAATCCTGAAAGACTCTACTCTGATTTATGAAAAAAGAAATTATTATGCAATTATATTGTTAAATTAAAAGAATAACTATCAGCATTTTTTCAGGAAGAAACACATAAAAATGGATCAAAGATTTTTGAAAAGCATGTCAATTAAAAGCAAGAAAATCCATTTACATGCATTTTTGTTTCTACCTCTACTCATTTGTAAGTCTGAGTTAAATCTTTTCTATTAAGTCTGCCACAGGTATACCTAGCCTGCCTCCTACCACCATCACTCCTAAATTAAGGACCAGGAAATCTCATGGGAAGATATCTATTTTGGAAGTTACATGGATTCTCATCAGAAAACCCAATTTCCTTACATTGAGAGAGCTAATTGGGGACCTCCCTCATCCATATTGGCCCATGAGTGGTGTGGAATATTTCATTGCGTAGCTGCTTCCAACCTCTAGTGCAATGTGAGATAAAAGGTGCACCCATATGTATTTAGAAAGGCCGAGGGACCAAAGCTGCCTTGAAGAATGTGAAAAAGATAGAGAACATGCCCCTCACTCTTTTGTTAGATCAAAGGGAAAAAATTGCCTACAAACTTTTGAGCCTATTCTCTTAAAATAAACAGTGCCATAGGAATCTGCCCCTTATAAGAAGTATGTTGTTCTTTGCTTACTATCAATAGGCCCAATAATAGCACTATTATTTTGACAGTGGAAAGCAGATATGTGGGTTAAGTATGGAAGCAATTTAAAAGTCCATAGTAAACTGTGGAGGGGGTGGAGGGGGACAGAGGGAGCCCAGAGAGCAGCAGCTTTAAAGTAATTGACTAATACAGTAAGGATATTAAAGTCATTTAGTGCCAAAAGGGAACACACTGATCCTTGACCCTGAGCCACTTTGGAGTAATCTAGTATTCAATCCAGCGTGTAATGACTGCCAGGCCTGTCAATCCTCCAGGCTTTCCAGTCAAATGCCTGTGGCTACTATTGGCTTATGGTAAAAGGACAGAAAAGCAAGGAAATGCCTTTCAATCAGCCTATGATGTGATAATGTTATGGCTCCGATATGTTTGGTATTGTCCCTGCATAGATTAATCTGTGGAGACTCTTGTCAAAAACTGCTCTTGCTTCTCAGAGGTCTTTTGCTCAAACCTTTTGGAGCAAAAGACAATTGGAAAGAAAAGGCATAACTTACTGGATTAATTATTTTGTACAAGATATGATTAGAATAAAAAGGCTGGTAACCAGATTTTTTTTTTCTAATAAAGGTATCTCCCTGCCAAGCATAATATTTTGTAGTATTGGTAGAGGAAGTATGTTTTTGCAAATATGCAAATATGCAAGCTATAAAATTTATTAGGTGATAAAAATACTACATTTTGGAAAGATTAAGATGATGATGATGATGAGGAGGAGGAGGAGGAGGAGGAGGAGGAAGAGGACGAGGACGAGGAGGAGGAAGAGGACGAGGACGAGGAGGAGGGCGAGGAGGAGGACGAGGACAAGGACGAGGACGAGGAGGATGAGGAGGACGAGGAAGAGGAGGACCAAAACAAATATATGTGGCAATCAAAAGCCAAATTATACACAGCATTATTTTATTCTCCCAAATCTTAATGTATAGCCCCCTCCCCAAGTAATGGAGTTATAATGCATGATGACATCCTAATACTGTGAGTTTCTCATTTCTCCTTCAATTCACTGTTCACTGAGAATAAGAGTTGAGAAGAAAGTGGGTTACCTTGACTTCATGACATAAAGTAAATTATGGCAAGGAGAGGATAGATCAATAGATATTAATTCAAGTGGTGACTGTGTTTGTTCTGTCACATCTAATTTACCCTAGTTTTTAATGTGCACCCTCCTCTCCTGAAATTTACTCTTCAAATCGAAGTGGTTGGGGAAAAGAATATTATGACCTTAAAATGTGATCAACTGTATATATGAAGTCAAGCATTCTTCTTAGATGCATATTGACATATAAAAAATAAAGTTTCCTTCCCATTCCTATGGGTGATATGTGTCTTCCTAAATTTTGGTTTGTCTACCAGAGGCATGGAGTTTGAAAATTATGGGCAATGCACTTTTCTGGACAGAGGGCTGTGATGCTGTTCCTGGGATCTATTCAGTCAGCTTAGATGTCACAGTTCTAAGAGCTCCCACTGCCAGTGAGACCATTTAGCCTTTATTTTTAATTCTCTAGTTCGTCCTTCACAGCCCTGGTATTTCTCCAGCTTCTCGGATTCCTCTTCTTGATGTTGTTGTCACTTGGTACTACTACATCTATCACTTCATGGAACCTCCCATTTCGACATGGTAGGATCTGGCCCATATACTGTGCAGATTTTCCTTTACACAATGCTAGCTGCTTGGTTGTGCCTGCATCCACTTGTTTCCTACCACTAAGTGCTGGATTGCCTCTGCACTGTCTGCACTTTGGTTTTTTTTAGTGTGGTATTTGTATGTAGTGTGTATATGTATGTATATATGTGTATATGTGTCTGTGTCCCAGAAAGAGACAGGGAAACAGACAGAGACCTAGATGAATATAAATATTACTAAAAATATTCAGTGGAATATTGTGATTGTAATTGTATTGTAATTTATGCATATTGTTTAAAGTTAATATCCAAAAATTAGATCAGAAAGAATCATAGCTGTGTTCATTCTTATTCTGCAGTTTGCAAGATAAATTATGGGTTCCTCCTTTATTCTCCATCCTCCTTCCTGACTAAATGAGTAGCAAAGAAAAGCAAGCCACCGTGTTCTTATTCCTTCTTGGAAGAGTATGATATATAATTTTCTTAATTTTGCTCTTTATGACACTTCCAGCCTCTCTACAGGGAAGATAAAAAGTAAAAAAATGGTTTGCTTATAACTTTGATATAACCTCAATGTCAAAAACAAATCACCTTTGATAAAAGAAGACAAAGTTTTTTCCTGCCCTCTTGCAGTTCATTGCCCCAAAGTCATTATTCAAGGAATCTATTTATAAAACTTATTTTCTGCACAATAATATCCTTTACCCTTGAAAAATATCTATTTGTAGACAGTTTTAGAATGTGATCACATTGTTCTTTCTTTTCAGCTAATGGATCTTCTCAAAAACACAGACTAAAATCTGTTATTGTGACATCACTTTTTCAGATAGAGTTCTTTTGTAAAAGCATGGCAGTATTATAAATTGATGGGGATGACTGAATTCTAAAAGAGCTAGCTTGCTATTCACATACTTATTTTCCATCCAGTCTAGGATAGGATTTGTCTTAGCTGAAATGGACATTATCCAGAACTGGCTCAGCTAAATGAATTGGCATGAATTCTCAATGTGTACTTACTTGTTATATATACATTTAGTATAAAGTGAAAGGTTCATCTAAAGAGCTTTAAGTCCAGCCTTGTATAATAGAGTATTTAATATCTACATGATGATAGGCTAGTATATAGTCTATGGGTGCAGTATCAAAACTGTTTTGAAAATAAGTAGTTTTCTGCTACTTAGAAAACTGCAGGAGACCTGGAGTCTGTCTATCTGTCTGTCTGTCTATCATCATCATCATCATCATCATCATCAACAACAACAACAACTACAACAACAAAATAATAATCATCATCAATCTTACTTGGGTCAGTGATAATCTGAAAAAAAACAAAACACAAAGTTAAGGCAAGGTGGAATAACTGTCTAATCCTCATTGGGCTCAACCCCACAGTAAGGATGTTTCTTCTTTCTGCCAGACCAAATGTTACCTCCTTAATTAATTTTAATATTATGTTAAATTAATTTTAATATAAATATTTAATATTTATATTACAATATTTATATACTGGCCCAATTATTTTGGCTACTCCTTAAGAAACGACCTGGCCTAAGACCTAGATCAAATTATTGTAAGATCTTCTATGTGAAACCACCTTCAACACACATCCAACAATGGCATGTGGTACAGAATATAAATGGATAGGAACAGGCTACAAAGAAAATCTTCATAACTGCACTCTCTATATTTACAGAAGCAGTTGCCATCCGCATTCAGTATTCTTGTTTTAATCACTAATGCCCTAAATGAGGATCCTTGAAATTACTGAAGATGTTATCTTTGGGTGTTGGTGTCCACTTTTAAATATTTCCTAGGAAATTTCTCTCTTAATCATTCAATGAATTGCCATAATATGATTTTCAGACCTGTAAAGCTTCAAATTTCTATTATGCTAGGGCATAATATTATTCTCTCTCCTCCCCTATTTTCCTTTATTTCTTTTTTAATGTTGCTGATCTGTGGTTTGGGGTGTTCTGGTTTCAACTGTGTATTTGTGTGCGCACACACAAATGTGTTTGCATTTCCTCTGCCACAAAGAACTTTCTTGAATGGAAACTTCATTTCCTTAGTGCAGGGGTAGGCAACCTTGGCTCTTTTATGACTCGTGGACTTCAACTCCCAGAATTCATGAGCCTGCCTTGGTGCAACATACTTACTGTGATGACGAAAGGACTTCTGAAATTTCTCTAGGAAAGTTTGCAACACTTCTTCTTTCTGTCAAAGTCAGAAAACCATTGTAACCCAGCTGCTGCTAGATTTTGGAGAGTTTTGAATTGGAAATTAGGGTATAAGGATGGAAATAGTAACCTAGAGCCATAGGTCTACTTCTGACATATCGTTTTATTACACAGTCTAAAAAGGAAGCCAAAGTGTGATATGTTTTTCTCAAAATATTCATATAAATTCAGGGATTCATGTGATGCTTTCCTACATATTAGTTACAGGAAAGATTTCAGTCATTCCCTTTTTTATTATTACAAAACATAAGTGCTTAGTAAACAACGTGATATCTGGGTCCATTTGTTACTCAAAATTACATCTTAGCTTCTTCAATACAAGTCTGTTCAATACTACACAATCCGGTGGTGTTTTTTTTCCTGATCCTCCTTTCTTCCCATATTGTTTTCATTTTCCCAACACTATGCAAATACAGTTCTTGCTACTATTAATACATACAAAATTAGATATACACATCCTCATCATATTTTTCTAGTGATATATAAATAATATCAGATTCTAACCTCTTTTCTAACCAGTTTATATTTCAATTGTATTTGCAATTAAATTCTCCTTGTTAAATCAATATCCTGTTTTTCAAGCTCTTATTTAAGTTTGATTTCCCATCAATATTCAGAATATCTTTATCAGTCATGATTTTCTCAAAATTAGTTACATTTGTGTAGCTAAGAATTTCATTTTTACAAGCCATCCTAGGGTTTTTGTATGTCCCATATTAAAAAAAGGTGCTATTTTAATTATAAATCACATCTTTCTTATTGTAAAAGTCAATTTATATCTAAGGGTTATGTATTCTTTTAACCATATTCAAACAGATATTTAATCATATAATGCCCCCTCTGGTAAGTTAGATCTTCTGTTTTTTAAGTCTAACTCTAGCTTTCTTCCTTTGCCAAATAGCTTTCCAAGCCAAGTCAATTAAATCACCAAAGAATTTTTCCTCTATTTTTATGGATATTGCTTGAAATGGGAAAGATAATTTAAATAGGGTATTTTTTGGGGGGGGGAGTTCCACCCATTTATATTCCTTAAACAATTCCCATTTCCCTTCTCCCTCAACTTCTCTTTTCATTTTTTGTCTTAAATTTTCTGGCATTTCCCCTAACAGCTCTATAGTCCATTTTTTAAAGTCTTCTTCCTTGTCCTCAGGTATATTTTGAAGATCTAAGGGGTAGAGTGCCTTTTCCATTTCCATTATTGTAGCTAAGTCTTGCAGGGTTTTATTTGTCTGTGCCAATTTGTATTCCCCTTATTTTATATCTTCCGTCTTTGAATCCATTTCCTCTAATTCATCTTTGTTTTCTGAGTTATTTGTTCATAGTTTGTGCTCGTTTTCTGGAAACTTTTTCATTGTAGATTTAAATCAGAGATTTGCTCATTTATATTAACCAAATTGTTTTTAATCTCATCATAGTTTCTTCTTGTGTCTTCTTTATGTGAAACAATTGTCTGGTGAATTGATTGTAGCATAAAATATATTTCCTTTTGGAAAGTATGTATTTTTTCTTGAGGCATCACTCCTGCAGATCCTTGATAAACCTGGCTGGGGGCTTCAAATGGAAGTGAAGTATCCATTTTATTTTCCCGCTCCAGATATTCTGTCAAAACTGTTGTGATCCCCAAGTACTGATCTTATCTGATATCACCAATCTTAATGTCAATAGAACAAAGTCTCATCTAATTCTTCTGGTCTTTATGTATAGCCTTTATAATCCAATTAATTCCAGGATATAAGTCCAACACTAAAGGCAATGTTTTGCAATAATCCTTCTGCTCAGGCATCCAAAAATTGTCAGTCAGGCAAAGTTTGCAATCCACAATGTTCAGAGTGTTCAAAATGTTCAACCATCCTAAAAATAATCCAAAAGTCCCTCCCAGACAAATGTAGCCAAAAGTCAAATTTTTCTTTCTCTCCAAATAGTTCTTAAGATTAAAAGTCAAAGCTCAGTGGATGTTTATAGTCTATTAAGGTCAGGGTAGTAAGTATGCCAAAATATTTTTCTCTGTTGCCAGCTGTTCTGTTAAGCTAAGAGTCACCGAACAACAAAGAAGCTAGGTTGTTATCTATTTCTAGGGTTCTTGCCAGGTCAGTATCAGTCACTGCAGTTGTAGTGCTATGCACTAATCCACCGCTAGATGTCATTCAGTATCTACTTTCCAACTCTTAAAACAGAATGTTGATTTCTTGTATTTCACCCCAATATTCTTTCAAAGAGAAAATCTAAACAGTTTTCTCAGTTCTCAAGTTTGTCAAAAATATAGCTTTATATTACTTCTACTTCAGTATTATATATTTCTCTCCCCCATTAAAAATAATAATAAATCTTTATTGATTAGCCCTTGGGCCATATCAAAGTGCAAAGTTCCAGCAACAAATTATTACTAAAGTTTGATAAAAGCAATTTAAAATGAAATTTGATAAAATACAGTTTAAAATGGAATTAGAGTAAAATATGACTTAAAATGAAATTGGAGTAAAATACAGTCTAAAATGAAATTAAAATAGAGTACAGTAATTTAAAATATAGATAAAATATGATAAAAGTATATCTTGGAGTCACCCTTGCAATCTACCCCAATCAGTCCTACATATGCAGATCTCAACCAAACCATTTTGTTTAAATACTGTGCTGCGTTTAATGTTATTTTCAAGTTCTGGCCACACATAAGGTAAGTTGTTTTGATATGGGGATCCCAATGAGTCTCTTCCCCCGTAAAAAAATTAAAATGCCACTTCCGTTCCTCTGGAAGGGTGGAGCTGCAATCTTCTTCCTTCTCACGTTCAGAGGTTTTAGCTTCTTTGGAGCCTTTTCCAGGAAATCGAGTTGTAAAATAGTAAAGAAAGGATCAATATTCTCACCCAGTTCCAAACACGCTGTTTACAATCTGCTAATTAGTGCTTTGTTTCTTCAATTGTCAGTAGCTGAAGGCTGACCACAGGAATGCAGCCAGTTTTTCCCCTGCTGGTTTGAAGGGCTTTCCTCAGAACAAACGGATTGACCGCCATCTCTCCATGATCAATGAGTTACCCCTCTTTCTTCATTGAGGTGACTTTAGACCCTTTTAGGGCCCCTAGCAAGACAAAATTGGATGTGGAAAGCAGAGCCCTGTCTTCCTGCATCATATTACTATGATGTCAAACTGGAAGTCTCAATCATTCCCTATTCATGGCATAATTGCAGTATATCCTCCAGCCCACTTTCTTCGTTTAAGATCAGGTCTTCCAGAGACTCCTGAGAGTCTCCAGCTGTCAACAGTCAACAGGCTACCTGTTTTACAGATCAAACACCAGCTTGGGTTGATTTTGTAAGGCACTTCTGCTTTCTCACTCTTTCTCACTCAGTTTTTATTTTTCAGTCCCTGACTCCTCCCTCCATCCCTCTCTTTCTTTCCCCCTCTCTCTTTCCCACTTCCTTCTCCCTCTGACACACAGGCACCTTGAGCCTTCACAATTAGTGCATTGTGATAAATGTCTTGCTCTCTATATTGACAAGCTTTGGGGGAAAGATATATTAATTTAATTCTGGTGCCCTGAGCTTCCCATCCCCAATACCAGTCCATTAAATGGATTCAATGTTTCAAAAAGTGTTTCCAAACGATTTACTTTGACCATATTTGGGGGATCATTGGTTCTACATTTGCTAGAGAAAGTGGGATTCAGATCTTGATGCCCCTGTCCTCAATGGGTCATCACTGTGAACATATCTGTCAATGAGGAGGATGGCAACCTGACTTTCTTCTTTGAAATAGTAATATCTCTTGAGAGATATTTGTTTGACACTGTGATGTATGCATTAACAGACAGGCAAAAAAGTTTCTTTTTGTTTAAAATAAATGGTAAGTTATTTTTTGTTCTTTAACCTACATGACTGAACCAAAAACAACTAAAAGCAAGTACTATAGATCAGACATAGTTGATGCCCAATAAAATAAAATTTAAAAATCTACAATAATGCAACTCTTTTATGCTTAACTTCTTTATTTGTTTTAACAATCGTTTTAATCTGAATCAAGAATTCCAAGGTATGAGGTCAAGGACTCCTAGAAAAACTTTCAAAGATTTTCAAATAAATCATTAACAATTATTGTTTTATTTAGCACTGACATATATGAATAGACTTGCTTGTTCAATTAATCACCATATGCTATTTCTAGCAACATAGGCTAAGGTAGTTCTGAAAAGTCTCCAATCAGTATAGTGTATTGGCTAAGGTGTTGAATCTAGACAAGAGAGAATAAGATAAGATAAGATAAGATAAGATAAGATAAGATAAGATAAGATAAGATAAGATAAGATAAGATAAGATAAGATAAGATAACCTTTATTGTCATTTTTTTGCTGTGGGCACAGCGGCACACATCAAAAATGAAATTTAGTTGCCCGCTCTCAAAGTGAAACACATACATGACACAAACCTAAACATACTATGTGCAACATATGTATAGACCCACACCCCTACATATACATAACAAATAAATATTAAATACTGTCCAACTTGAATATATAATGGAAGGAGGAAGCTTGAGAGTTCACAAGGTTAATGCTGTATGGAATGAAACTATGGCTGAATCTGGATGCCACGAAGCCTCCTCCCAGAAGGTAACAAGGAAAACAGGTCATGGAGAGGATGTGTAGTGTCCCAGACAATCTTACAGACCCTGCTCAAGCAACACTTCTGTGCTATGTCCTGGATGGGAGGGAGGGAACTGCCAATGATCTTTTCGGCCATCCTCACCACTATCTGCACCACCTTCCTGTCTGAAGCACTGATGCTTCCAAACCAGACTGTGATGCTGTATGACAGGATGCTCTCGATCGTCCCCCTGTAGAAAGTGGTCAGGACAGGGAAAAGAAGATGTGCTTTTCTCATGTGACGCAGAAAATGCAGGTGCTGCTGTGCCCGCTTCACCAGTTTCTCACTGTTGAGCAACCAAGCTCAATGTTATAGAAACATGGATTCTTGTACAATATGCCCTGCCTACAGCCAGACACACTCCACCACTACTGCCCTGGCATCTCTCCCTTGCTTCCCAGTTTCAAGGGTCACTGAATTTCTCCTAGCCTTTGTTCTAGGTAATCTTGGAAGGGGAAGGACACCTGTCTTGGTGTAGAGATGGAAAGCTACAAAAGGAAACATATATTCACATGCAGAATGCTTCAGACTACAAAAGGAAACATGCATTCACATGCAGAGCGCTTCAAGACAAACTTTAAAGATATGCAGTAGCCGAGTGCAATCATAGGAACAAAAAATCTTGGCTGGCTTTCTTAAGAAAGGCTTGCTCCATGCACCCATTCATACATGCAATCTTACCCACTCATTTACACTCAGTCACTGGCTGGGGACAATGGGAGAAGTCTGGGCTGGACATAGAAGCAACCCAGCTTCTTTCTTTGTTTCATTTACTGTAGCTTCATAAAGATGTTGCTAGACAGATTCAGACTCTTGATTAATATAAATCACCAGCACCTGACGAATTACACCCCAGAGTTCTAAAGGAGCTTGCAGATGTCATCTCAGAACCACTGTACCATATCTTTCAAAAATCCTGGAGTAGAGGACTGGAAAAGAGCTGATGTGGTTCCCATCTTCAAAAAAGGAGAGAAAAAAACAGACCCAGGAAACTACAGACCAATCAGCCTAATATCAATACCCGGGAAGATACTAGAAAATATAATCAAAAAACAGATCTGCGAACATCTAGAAACAAGTAAATTAATAACTAAAAGTCAGCACGGGTTTGCTAAAAACAGATCATGCCAAACCAATCTTATTTCATTCTTTGAAAAAGTGACTAAATTAGTAGACCAGCGAAATGCTGTGGACATAGTATACTATGTCAGCAAGGCATTCAACAAAATAGATCACAACTTACTTCTTGGTAAGCTAGAAAAAAGTGGGATAGATACCATCACCTTCAGATGGATTTGTAACTGGCTAACAAACCATACTCAACGAGTAGTCCTTAATGGTACTATGTCTACATGGAGGGAAGTAAGCAGTGGGGTACCACAAGGTTCCATCTTAGGCCCAGTACTCTTCAATATCTTCATAAATGACTTAGATGAGGGAATAGAAAGGGAACTTTTCAAATTTGCAGATGATACTAAGCTGGCAGGAATAGCCAACACTTTAGATGATAGACTCAAGAGCCAGATGGATCTTGACAGACTTGAACACTGAGCCCTATCTAACAAAATGAAATTTAATGTAGAGAAAAGTCTTACACTTAGGCAAGAAAAACCAAAAGTACACATATAGATTGCATGAAACCAGACTTAATAGCAGTAACTGTGAGACAGATCTTGGAATCTTAGTGGGCAATCAACTAAATAAGAGGCAACAGTGTGCGGCGGCAGCCAAAAAAGCCAATGCAATCCTAAATTGCATTAACAGAGAGATTCAATCAAGATTGTGTGAGGTACTAATACCACTCTATAAAGCCTTAGTAAGACCACCTAGAATACTGCAACCAGTTTTGGTCAGCACACTATAAAAAAAGATGTTGAGACTCTAGGAAAAAGTGCAAAGAAGAGCAACAAGGATGATTAGGAGACTGGAGGCTAAAACATATGAAGAATAGTTACAAGAACTGGGCATGGCTAGTCTATTGAAGAGAAGGACCAGGGGAGACATGATAGCAGTGTTCCGATATTTGAGGGGTTGTCACAGAGAGGAGGGGATCAACCTATTTTCCAAAGCACCTGAAGGTCAGACAAGGAATAATGGATTGGAACTGATCAAGGAGAGATTCAACCTAGAAATAAGGATAAATTTTCTGACAGTGAGAACAATCAACCAATGGAACAGATTGCCTTCAGAAGTTGTGGAGCTTCATCACTGGAAGCTTTCAAGAAGAGGCTGGACTGCCATCTGTCAGAAATGATGTAGAGCAGTGGTTCTCAACCTTCCTAATGCCGCGACTCTTTAATACAGTTCCTCATGTTGTGGTGACCCCCAACCATAAAATTATTTCCGTTGCTACTTCATAACTGTAATTTTTCTACTGTTATGAATCCTAATGTAAATATCTAATATGCAGGATGTATTTTCATTTTTACGAATTGAACATAATTAAAGCATAGTGATTAATCACAAAAACAATATAGCAATGCTCGCTGGAGAAGCTTACTCTTCCTTGCTCAAAAATGTTGGGAGGGAGGGAAGGGGAAGGAAGGAAGGAAGATTGAAGGGGAAAGGAAGGAGATGGAGAAGGAAGGAGATTGAAGGGGAAAGGAAGGAAGGAAGGAAGGAAGGAAGGAAGGAGAAAGAGATTGAAGGGGAAGGGATGGAGATGGAGCTGGAAGGAAGATTGAAGGGGAAAAGAAGGAGATGGAAAAGGAAGGAGATTGAAGGGGAAAGGATGGAGATGGAGAAGGAAGGAGATTGAAGGGGGAAGGAAGGAAGGAAGGAGAGAGATTGAAGGGGAAAGGATGGAGATGGAGATGGAAGGAAGGAAGGAAGAAAGATTGAAG